>NW_015505957.1:43119-93948 GCF_001515645.1 Sinocyclocheilus grahami
ATTATAAAAATGTGTTTTTGTTTGTCCCATCAGGCCTTTTTTTTTTTTTTTTTTTTTTTCTGGCATAAATAACCGAATATTGTTTATTTTTTTATTATTTATATTTATGTATTGGGATCAGTAAGATTTGTAATATTTTTAAAGAAGTTTCTTATGCTCATCAAGGCTGCATGTATTTGATTAAAAATACAGAAAAAACTGTGATATTGAGAAATATTATGGCAATTTTAAACAACAGTTTTCTATTTTAACATACTTAAATACATAATACATAAAATATCATTTATTTCTGTGATGCAAAGCTGAATTTTCATCAGCCCCTCATTCTAGTCTTCATTGTCACATGATTCTTACAAAAAAGTCACAAAGTCAAATAAGTTCAGGACACTAATAATAAATCAGCATATTAAAAATGATTTCTAAAGGATCATGTGACAATGAAGACTGGATGAAAACTGGAGTTATGGTTGATGCAAATTCAGCTTTGCATCACAGAAACAAATTATATTTCTATTTTATATTAAATAGAAAACCATTATTTACAGTTGCAATTGTACATTCTGTAAACTGTTGTTATGTACTGTATATGCACCATATTTTCTAACTGATATTTTTTTTAAACATTTACATTATTAAAAATCTGCTCTGAAAGGTTTCATTTATTTGCCATTTTTATGTTCTATAAGTTTATATGTTATGACGTTTGTGTTACTTCCGACCTCTCCTTTTCCAATTGTTGAATACACTGCAGTTCTTTTCACAACTCTATAAAAAAGGTCACCACTAATTACTTCTGGGACCCTTATCATATTTAATGCCATTGAGAGAACATCACTTGACACAGAATGTTTCTTGTAATCATTCAATCATTAACTAGACCATATCTGAGCTGCTGATAACAATCTAAACTGCCAGATGTCAAAAACATCAAGTGATTCATGGACTAATCATATAAGGTTACCATGTGTGGGTCAGTCAAACCAAAGGGATTTACTGTTCTTTCTGATGTGAAGGATGTATTCAACACATGAACAGGAGTGATGCAACAACAACATTTCAGATTCAATTGCTGCTCTTAAGAAGCCACAGGTCTAAAACCACCTTAATATTGATTCACTGAATGTCACAAACCAAATGTCAACAACAGGACAAAGTCAGAACAGTCTCCTGACAGCATCAAAGGGAGGAGTTGTCTACATACACAAGCCCATCTGGACTGCTGCTCCACGGGAATCAAAGCGTTTCATTATTATGTAGTAGGTGTGGTAGACATTCAGTGGGAACACAATAATTACAGACTAATTGTGTGTCGCTGGCCCTCTTGAGACTGTTAGATGGACCTTGTGTAAATTTTAGGAGTACTTCAAGTATCTGCCACTTTCCATGGTACACTTTGGTGACCCGTTACCTTTTTAGAGGCACAAATCCAGTGAGAACTAAACCATTTAAACCACTGTTTAAACCATAATGCAAGACAACATTAACCATAATATGGAAAGACAATAGTTGTAAACAAATCAAATTACTTTTAAGCCCCTTTAAGATGGGGATTTGGGCCTTTGTGCAACCTTGCTACAGATTTTCTCCCATGACAAAAATGAATAAATAAAAATCATTAAAATGTGATTTTTGTGCAATATTGTTACTGTATGATTTTCTCTCCTTACAAAAAATGTAAAATACATTAAAACTATACAGCATGAAGGGTGTCAATAGTCTCAATTCCATTTTTTTTTTACCATTAGTGCTGACTGAATTTGCTAAGCTCAACCATTCAAACCTGTAAATCAAAATATGGAGAGAAATGATCAAAGATTTTTTTTAAATTTAGAGAAAACGTATATGCAAAAGTCCTAAACTAGCTAGAGCCTACTAAGTGGGTTTAGTTTTGGTATAATTTGCATCCCCATTCTATCACTTTTCCAGGCTTTTTTCTCTATTAACGTATATTTAAATGTTTTTTTTATAATTTTATTTAAAATTCTTTTTAAATGCTTTTTGTTAAGCTTTTTGCTTTTTATTTAATAACATCATACAGCTTAGGGTTTCTATATTTAAGTTCAGTATTATAAATGTACATTTTGTTAGTAGGATTTATTTTACATACTCCGTTATTGTGAAAATAAATAGAAAATAAAACATAAAAATATATAATGTGCATTTATATTTTATAAAAATTAGTGTAACCTCCACAATTTTTTTAAAGGCCCTCTTCAGATTTTTTGAAGGTTAAGCAAAAAATGAAAATTTTAAGAGTTTCAGGCATCTATTTGTATTATTTGGCCATATTTTTGTTTATCTATCCATATGGTCAAAAGATAAACAGACAATCAGCACAATTTGGGCATGAGCCAGAGATGATAATGATCTCTGACAGCTTAAATTTACTGTGACTGTGAACCGTTTATGTTGGCTATGAGCACAAATACTCTGCTTGCAAGTGACGTTGCAGTGATGCACATTACAACACACTTATTGTGCCTCTTTAATGTTTGATGCTAAAAGCAAACACTTTGAGCTGTGTTTAGAGATTCAGACCTGTAATTACTGGACGATTATGCAGCTACCTTGGCAAAGGAAGTCCATTTCACCAGACACACAGTCATGCTGAGCACCACTTATACATGCAAGCACCCACTTCACTTCCACAACTAAAACCTTCTTTAAGTCAAAGTCGACATATTGTCATTTCAGTAATTCATGGTGTGGGAATAATAAAATGCAGTTTCCTCGGAAACCATGGTGCCGACATTTAACACTGTACACTTACAGCATAAATTCGACAAAACAATGCTGAAGCTTTTCACAAATGATATTACTGTCACAATGATGTCACCTAAGGCTATATCGTCACTGTTACTATGGTTTCGTGTGTCAGCGGTGTCTCATATGTCAAATTGCAAACAACAAAAAGTAATGATGAAATTGCTCATTCAAAATGTGAGAAACTAATATGAAAAACATGACAAGGCTGAGCTGTTTTCTCCATCATTGCAAATTCAGGGAGAGCTCACTCAGGAAACTAAAAAATAAATACATAAAACATCTCAGTTGAGCTTCCTAAACAGCAGCAAGAAAAATTGAGACTTTTGTCAACGTATGCTGCCTCTCAGATTTTTTCGAGAGAAAAAAAATACTATGGAAGTCAATGGCTGCCGCCAACTCTTTGGTTACTCAAACTCTTCAAAATATCTTTTTGGGTTTGGAACAACTTGAGGGTGAGTAAATTGGATTTGGGGAGAATTATTAATTAATTAATTAATTCAGTGCTCAGATTTGTCTGCAATCAAAAGCCAGAGATTCAATATTAACTCAAACATTTCTCAGCACATAAATTTTTATAGCTCTATATTTTCATCTGTCACCAATTATCTCATTTTTATTCCTTTTTATTTCTTATAATGGAATTTATAAGAAACACAAGACAAAAATGATACTTAAATAAGACCTAAATATAATTTAAATGTACTTTTTTTTTCATTCAACCAATGCTTTTATCCAAAGTTACTTTCAAATAAGGAACAAAAGCCAAAAATAGTCAAAGCATACAATGGTGGACCTAATTAAAGGCTAGATTGTAACAGGTTAGAGCAGATGTAGTAAAACTCAGGTGCGACCTTGCCATTTAGGTCAATACGTAATCAGAAATGTGGGGGGTGGAGTCCAACATTCTGCTAGTATCCGCTTGAGACGGCCTAATGCATATTTCATGTTGCTTGATCTGGCAAGCTGTAATTTGATTGGCTAGCTTTATGCTAGCTTTGGCTTTTACCAGTCTGTCTCCCTTTATTTATGCCTATTAAATAACCAGTACTTTTGGGTGGATGGAAATTGTGGTTATAAAGTTTCCACACATTCCAATTCATTTTTGGGATGTTTCTTTTTTATACAGTCACAGACCAACACTGCTGCACTGTTATATGAATGAGTTTTTCCCCCTGATATTTCACTATTACATTATTATTTCATGTGAAATATTTCACATAAATCCACTGCGAAATGGGTAAAACAAAAGAAACTCTGTTTTTTCATGATACATGTCTTTTGGGTGGTTCTTTGCTATCACAATAATAATCTATCTTCTGATTCAGCAGTTAGAAAATCTGCCAACAGAGGAAATGTAAAATAAATGACAATGCATCTGAACAAGACTGAATTTGGATCATAACTCTTACTTCTTTTCTAAAACAGTGACATTCACAATCCCTAGATGGTTAAAATCCCTCAAAGCTGACTGTAAGCTGACAGGACAGACTCATAATACATGATATCAGATAACTGCTTTCTCTCTTTAATGTTCATCAAACAAGCTGAACATTTTAGTATTATTACATACTGTAGTTGTTAGTACTCTAGGTCATTCCTGAGTGAGTCAGAAGGTATTTCATTTGGCTTGGAAAAAAACATAGATAGATGAAAACTGAAAAGAGAATAGCGATACCACTATAGAAAAAGAAAGGGAATATAAAAGGCTAGAGGCAGTATTCACCTACATACTTGTACGTGCCTTGAGTTACTTGAAAGCAGGTTTCAGTTTTTCCTCAGACTGACATCTGCGCATTAAATTTTGCTAAAAGCGCAGCTCAACAAAGGAGGGCAGAATTACATACAACTGATTGTCGGTGTGTGCCAAAAATATGAATAAACAAACAAACAAATGCATAAATAAATATGTTAAACAGATAATGTATGTACTGAATACTAAATTGCCAGATTGCTGAACACTACAGAGAAATGACGTACTGACCAACATGAACCGAAACTGCTCATGTGGACCACTCTTTCCAGATTGCTAATTAAGTGAAGTCTGTTTGCTATTACATAAAAAATGACCTTATAAAAGCAACACACGCATTATATAAATCATGCATACTCTTGCCATACTCCTGCCTAATGGACAACAAACACGAGTTGATAATCTGTGATGCTGATGAGGTAATTTTGTCTAAGCAGGACAGATGAGGTACTAATGAGAAGGATTAGATTAAATATCACATCTCGTAGACCCAAACCAACAGACACATTAGCATATGCAAAGCCCTCTTAAATTAAGAGTCATTTTGTGAATTATGTCCTTCAAAGTATTGGCTGAATAAATGGATATAATAAAAACACACAGACATATGTTTAGACAGGAGTTAACTGTATAATGAAGGTAGATTTTATGTTGAATGGGATCTCTATTTTTTTTATAAACGTAAGGTCGGGAAAGATAACACATGATTTGAATATTAAGTTGATTCATTACAATATTTGTTGGCCAAAATGAATTGTTTCATAAATGTTCCACAGTTTGAATTTTGCTGTAACGGCTGTTTAAAAAGGTTAACATAGCCCAAGTCAAACAAAGCCAAAATCAATTATTAAGAATATTTAATTAACTGTATCTTCTTTTCTTGACCATACAGAAACTGGCTTGTGGCAATAAACACCCTTAAAACATATTTAGTGAAATAAACATTGTGACAACTAACACGGGCTTTTCCTATATTTTTTGTAATCTAGCCTATATCTGCACATGAAATGCATTCTAAACATCTGTTCTGATTTCAGACTGAATGTTCAAATGGCCTCCTATAAGTCACATGTAGAACATGAATTAAAATCAAATAACACACAATAATAAGAAATATTTTGGAAAGCAAATAGCTATTTGTCCTCAATTTAAAGCTCGTTTTAATTTTTAAAGAGAAACTTGTACTACAGAGAGTTTGTCTTTAACTCAACAAAGGTTGCCAAGAACAGATGAATCTCCCCAAGCCTGCTCAAATCTGAGGACAATTAGTTCTTCTTCCCCATATACTCTAACTCTTGGGTACTTTATTTAATTAGTATGACACCACAGATTTAGCCAGCATATTCTGAGCATATTCTGAGAAATTAGCGGTTTCACGATTCTGTTTCTCATGGCATCAAGATGAATTCATTTCTATCAACGTCTTGTTTGAACATGTTTACCATCGCCAGAAACCAGCAGGTCAGAATTTGTTACAAACACTTACCTGTGAAGATGAAAAAAGCAAGTTTTAAAAAAGTTTGTCGAGTAAAATAATCCATGGCTCCTTAAGGAAGGATCCTGGAGATAAAGTACTGAGTACTGTTAGCCTAATCTCTGTCCACTTTTATTCCTGGCCCGGGAAAAAGCTCAATAATTACAATTAAAGCGTATTTTCGTTACTATCCAATTCCGTCTTCCGACTCCTGCTTCTCGCGCCTCGGAGCTGCTGTGATTCATTATGATGCTGATGCTGCAGCGCGTCTCTCTCTCTCTCTCTCTCTCTCTCTCTCTCTCTCTCTCTCTCTCCTACTGCTACTGTTACTGTTCCTGATGAACTGACGCTCGGTCCTAATGCCGGTTAGTCACGGTAAGTCAGTCTCTTACGCTCCATTGGGTTAAAGGTCCAAATGTTGCAAATTGCACATTTGTTTTACAAGTCAGGCTTTCCTGAACTTGAACAGGGCTTTAGGAAAATAGTACATAGCCTACATATAGGCAACTGGTGTTCTAGAAAAAGCCAATTCATTTTACATGGAGCTGATCACCCTTTCATGAAGGCCTCCATATTGACCTCACATGACCGTGTCAGTATTATGCAAGTATTAATTAATCTGATTGTGCTTTCCTAAAATAGACAAACAAAAAAGGAAACAAAAAAAGAAAATATGTTTTTAGAGCATCACAACAAGTGCTGTTGCCAGAATTGGTGTTATTGTGTTTCTTTGTCATGTGATGGAGCATGTGCTTGACATGAGTTTCTAATAAAGAGTCTAGAATAATGATGGGACGTTTGGCATTTAACCTTTCAGGAAATAGTTGACTTTTCAAAGACATGTCAAAGGCATTATTATCGCTCAACCAAAACTAAAAGCATAAGCATAAGAAAAAGATCATATTTTGTAGATGTAATGCACTAAGATATGTTCATTATGTCCTCAGTTCTGTGACAAAGGAAATATTAATTATTTGATGTATACCGCTGAACATAAAAGCATGTAAATAAATAATCTAGTTAAATAATACATCAGTGTCCTGCAGTGTCATTCCTAAAATGTTCCATTAGATTTATTACTGTTACCATATATAGTAAGATAACTTACGGTTAAAAGATTTTTACTGTAGCATTTTTACAGTCTCTTACAGTTAAAATAACAATAATTCTTTACAGTGTAATGACATTAGCACAGCATCATTGCATAAATGATTTAAAATCTTAAATGAAGCCAAAAACAAAGGTTTATGTCTCCAACTCAAATTGTCCTTTATAATACACAGAGAGGATTGAAAATGTAATGTCTGTCAGTATTCCAGCCCATGTCTACTGAGGTCTGTTTTAAAGTTTGATTGCTAATTAAAACTGCATGATTTGTCAGTGGCAAATACATGTGTGAATTTTATTGCATTATGCTTTGTAAAACCTCAGCTAATTCTTAGAAACCTTATTCACTTATCACTGGCCTCTGTCCGTTGGTGGAAAAATAAAGAGAATGATATAATTCCAAGAAAGGACATAGATGAAGAATAGAAAGACAGCCAACCCAACATAACATTCTCATAGGTCAAAGAGAACATGGTGCTAGTAATGCCAATGCCATGGGTTAAATTCCCAGGGAATACATGAATTCAAAAGATGTATACATTCGTATATGCAACATATGTTTGGATAAAAGCATCTGCCAAATGCATAATGGTAATGTAAATGTCATTAGATAATTCTTTCAGTGGACTATGTTTTCATGTTATTGATGATAAACAAAATTATTGACATTAAGTTTGATAAAGCATTGACATGTAATTTGAACATACTGATTATAAAAGAAAAAAATTACAAATGTTATATTCAGCATTCAGTGAATAAGCAGAAAGTTAAAGCACAGTGCTTCTTTCAGCACATTAAACAGCTCACTCATTACTCCAGTAGTGTGCTTCAGATATCTGTTGTGTTCGCAGTATAATATATGCTGAAAGCACTCAATCACTTGACCCTCTCTAAGCCATTTAGCTGCTTGCTATTTATTGCTCAAGGAGAGATTTTGCAAAGAAAGAAAGAAAAAAAAAACCTTTCAGGCTTGTCTTTAAATCATAATGTACAGCTGCTGCAAAAGCATTTCCTAGAAAATGCAAATCGGTTATGCTGTATTTTACATATTTTTACCACAGTAAACCCAATAAGTAAGACTCATCTTGAGAATAATTTACCGTTATTATATGTGGTGGGCGAGTTTGTTTTCCTTTCAGTTTTCTGTGTTGTGCTTTTTTTTTTACAGTATGCCACTGAATTTTTCCAGCAAGATTCAGAGGGCAATCAAAGCAGCACACATGCATTCATATTTTATATCCTTATTTTAACTCTGTGCCCTAAAGGGTTTGGCAGTAAGAATTTTATGTGATACAGTTTCTTTGTTTGTAATAAGGCTGAATCACCCCTCTCAGGTCAGTTATTAAATTTTATCCTTTCCCAATAATTGTAAAGCCAGCCTTGGGCTGCCATATCACAAGCAAAAACTCTTCATGAGCATCAGTCAACTCAACAGAGAGGCCTGAAATGCTTTCATGTCCATGCCATATTTGTTCTGGAGAGAAAAAAATGTTTTCTCACTTGAGAAAATAACTTAATGACCAGAATATATTTTACATGAAGACGAAGTGCATGCACTGACATGTGTCTGCTTATATTTCTAAGTTTAACTTCTGCAATATATCTGCTCTCATAAAGAACAATTTCCTGTGATTTCATGGTGGACGTTATGAGCCCTCCTGCAAGGCTAAAGAAAGAAAAAGAGTTATTGAGAAAAACTATATCCTGAAGCAGAATATAAGGTATTTTCCTGTAGTTCTACAACATAAATTAAACAATAATTTGCACAATATTGATTCTTATGTAAGCAACTTGCTAACAACATTTGTGAGGCACACAACAGTTTCCATTATTCCATTACAAAGATGTGTGTGTGAGGTATGACTGTCTGTCATTTATGTTGTAGAACAATGCAAAAGTTTATTCAAGTAATCTTAACCACAGACCTTATTCATTATTTCTGTCTTATACAAACTGAGCAGCTCCACTGTAGATTAATCAGTCAAACACTCCTGTCACAGGTTTCAGAGATTGTCTTTGTCAGTTCAGCTCTTTATGTATAATTTAAAGTTGATGTCATGGGTAGCTGTCTGCAGGTGTGTGTTAACATCTCCTTCACTGACCTTACAAACTAATGCATATGCTTATTCAGCACTTTATAAAGTCAGGTTTTACTCAGCACATGACAGACTTCACCATATAATGTAGTCAGCACCTTTTAGGCCCATGCACATACAATTTTATTTCTTATTTTAAGTTCAGTTTACATGTAGAGATTCCTTGCATGCCAAATAACTTTTTTGTTGTACAACTTAATTGACAGACAGTCATACCTCACACACAAACAAATGTTGCAACTGTAGCTAGAGTAGTTGTTAGATAAGGAGCATAAACTGCTCATGTGCCAAATAACTCACACTGTATACACATACTATATATGCAAGGTCAATATCATTTTAAAATGCAAACAAAAATTCCACTATCCACATCTGTGGATGTGCTGCTAATTAGTTTTAATGTACAAATTATTTATTATTTAAATAACTTCTCCTGTCACTGCACAAGTTGTAGTATAATATGTGAAATAATGTTGATCATAAACACCATGAGTGACAATCCAAATGTTACTCATCGTGTACTGAATTAAAATGAACTTTAATAATAAAAATAATTTAAAAAGTATTTTAATTCTGATATATGATGCTTTCCTTATCCTTTTATTGATGTCTGCATATGCCAATGATGAGAACTGTTTTGGAGTAATAGAAAAGTGAGAAATTAGGTATTAGAGTGAAGCTGGCTTGTGTTTATACACGCACATTAATAAAATAATTTATGATTAGATGAGCCATGTTGAGTAATAAAGTGACTAAAAACACACCTATGATCGCACATTTTTATTAACACGGCAAATATTATATCATTAATTTGTGAAAAACTCAATTCTGATTGGTCAATCACACTACCCAGTGATTAGAAAACTGGATTCCAAATACACAGACTTTATATAGTAAGTGAAAAGCAGTATACAATATGAGTAGTATGACCAAAAGGTGCAGTCACATTAGTGACATTTTGGCAAAGTTTTACTGGCAAAAAATGGTCCATTGTGAATTGTCAGTAATGTAGTGACCAATGTTTTTGTTGGTCAGTGTAGTGAAGCTGTGTGATCAACTTAAACCCTTTGCAAAGTCTGTGCTTGGAAATCATGCAAAATTGCTTTTTTTTCTGCTGAAATTATTGAATTTCACCCATGAAAATTTGCCAAACAGTGGTAACTGTGGCCACACCTTTAGGCCACAAAGAACCCTGACCCATGGTAAAATCACTATATATATAATATTATTTGTTTAATTTCAGCTTGATTGAAAATGTAGATTTTATTGTCATGATGGGACTTATTCTCCATCGAGGAGGCTTCATTCCAGTCTCTATCGTCACTCTTCTTTCGAGTTGGGAGAGCATACGATGTTGTCTAGTTAGAATGAGATAGATATGCTATGGTAGGAATGTGGCAATTGGATGCATATAAAGGCCTCTAGAAATTATTATCTTGGAGCCCTACTTGACCTGAACATTACATCATCATTTAAAGATCATGACGTAATACTATACAAATGATTCCTCACAGTCTACTCGTACACTATTAGAGAGAAAAATGACTGTGGAGTTCAGTAGATCATCAAGAGAAGAATTGACGACATATTCCTTTAACAATCCAAAATATGATTAAAAGAAAACTGTTTGAAGTTGCTCCCAAACTTTGAATTCTTTTGAGTGAAATCATCCAACAACTCACTTTCCACTTGCATTTAGAATAGGCCGAGGCGCTGGCACAAACAATCAAGCATACATAGCGGGAGGTTGCATATTACACTGCCTGAACTCGGCACTGAGCCACAGAGCAAATAACCTTTTTTATAGCATTATCATATTATCCATTCATATTTTATAGTGTCATCTGATCATAAAAGAATGTACAAGTTAACAAATTAACCCATGCTGTGCTGAAAATCCTTTACCTAATTTGGTGTTTCCAGTCAAAAATAACCGGCTTCTTAAAACTTGCTTTAAATCTCTCATTCCGCTATATTATCACCAAATCTGGGTTTCAATCTCATGCACCTCAGCGTATGTGAATAAAACATTATTTGTGGATAATTTAAGATTAACTAGCATGAGGATTAAAAAAAGTCAGTAAAGTGTGCATATTTTTGGAGAAACACATGCACACAAACAACACTCAAAGGTGCAGATTTGAAAATGTATGAATAAAAATTATGCAATAACGATGAATTACATTATGAGACGAGTATCCTTTTTCCAATCAACACTGAGCAAAAATAGAACAGCGAGTGCTCCATTCAAGCAGTTTAAAAAAAAAAGGAATTTTTTTTCATTGCTAAAATATTCAAGCGAACCGGTGTCAGAAATACTTTGTGTTTAAACAGGCTGTACAAGATTCACTCTTTTAGCTATTCATTTACATTAAGACAGCAATGCCCTTTTGTTGTTGATATAAATATTATGCATTTATTCCAATATCACGATTGATTTAAGCTTGGAAGAAACCATGCAGAAAAAGGTATATGATACAGATATCTTCCCATTTTCAATTCAATTCAAGTTTATTTGTATAGCGCTTTTCACGATACAAATCGTTGCAAAGCAACTTTATAGAAAATTACGTTTCTACAATATTTAGTGGTAGCTTATCAGTGGTGACTGTCAGTTAATGTACATATGGCAGAAATGTACGGAAAAATAAATTAAAGACGTAATCAAACAGACGATGAACACTATTAACAGCAATTATTATATGATGCAATCAAACTTATAGCAAAATTTGGTAGTTCTGTATGTTGTTTCAGGGTCCTCTGAGGGGTTAGCATCATCTCTTCTCAGGTGTTCTGGATCCAGACTGAAGCTTGTGTAAATCCTAGTTACGTCCCGTGGCAAAAACAGTGTGAAACAAATAGACATAATTAGCATAGCTGCTGTACCAACCAAGCAAAATGTATTTGTTTAACCCAAGCTAAATAATAATAATGTGCATTTGATCAGATATAACTGCAGGGACAGATGACACATATTTTACTGGTGATAATTGAGATGACTACCCATTTAAATAAACAAAGTGGTAGCGATCAGACAGGTAGGATCTAAACCATCTTAAAGCCTGCCCTTGAATACCTGTTTAGTTTTGTAATCGATCTATGAGTATGTCATGATCTATAGTGTCAAAAGCATCACTAAGATCAAATAAAAACTAGCAGTAGCAAAGTGCAGTTTCTGTGATATGGTGGGGCCTGATATTCATATCAAATGGGGCCATTTGATATAAATATCACAATTTAGAATGTTATATCCTAGACAGCAATGAACATGAAGGGAGAGCAAATTATGCAATACATTTTTCTCTTGAGTAAAAGACCTTGTAAAAGCAGTCCACACAGCATCACGTTTATGTTCAGATTTGTCATGATATCAGTCTGCAATCAATAGAATCTCATTTCCCATCCCCAAAATCATCTGAACTATATAAACTTATTAAATATATAGCTCTATACTCCAGCTGCATGTTAATAAATGTCACAGGAACACTTTCTAGGGTGAAAGGTTTTGCTTATATCTAACTGCTGTCATCTGATCTCTTTCGATTCTAATAAAGAGTTTAGTGGCAAACTAGGACTGATTGATAACGTTATAAAATGTTGTTTGGTAGAAACCCTTTGCACTGCAGGTTCCATTCAACATTTTCCTCATGGAAGAAGTGATTAGTAGTTAACAGATATTTGTTCAGGTTTTCCATCTCTTTCCATCTTTTAAACCAAGCTGGACATGCACATCAATAATTGGTAATTAGTGGTTAGGGCCATGCTGTGCAGTGACCCATTAAAATGAGTTAAATGGGAAAAACATCAATTGAGCGATATCCAGCATGATGCTTCATTATTGTGATGTGCATTTATACAACCAATTAATTTTAAGTATCTGTAGACCCAATAAGTTATCATAATGATACGAGTAAATTAGCTTCTCCCATTAGTCCTGTGAGGTCTAATGTATGGAAGACTTAAATAATTAATTAAATAAATGATTTGCATAAGCAATGGCTTAGTATTTTTCATCAGTATGAACCTTGTGTGTATCAGTAGGATAATTTAGTAATTATGTGTAATTTAGTAGGATTACACATACATACAGTGAGGTTCAGCAGGGTCACATTGGAAACCTGATATTTAAATTTAAACCTAATTCCGTACTATTTGTTTTAAACGTCTTTGCTTCAGAAATACCTAATATTCTCTGCTATTTTTGTGTTACTAATAAAATAAGCAGGTTTGCGATTGATCTTATGCTGGGATATCATGGATCATGAGGTTTTAATTTTTCAATATAACTTTTGTGACGTTTTACAAAGGTTATATACAAATATATATATTTATGCAATTTATAACAAAAAGGTTGCCGACCCCTGTATTAAAGTTTCCTAAAGCACAAGCTGTAACTGAAATATAAGTATCCATGTGTTACACAATCCTATACTATTCCTATACCTTAATTTTCTCATAAATTGAAAACCATGGCAAATGAGCCGTCCGAGTTGGCCTATAAACTGACGTCATGACTGAACAGCTCTAAAAAGCTTCTTTTTTTTTATTCGGCCTGTGCAAAATTCATATGTGAGCTGTTTTCAATAATACCAATCAGCAGAACACTAGCTTCCTCTTTGACAGGTTCACACATTTTCAAGTATTATTAACACAGTTAAAAGATTCAGCGTGTCTTGAAGGGTATCAAACCTGAAAGTTATCAAACATCGCCTTGAATCACCTAAGCAAAGACTTATGGAAATAATTTGTTTCATATATAATAATTACAGTTGGTCCAGCAGTTCTTTTTTTACTTGTACTGAAGTTCTCAGATGTCTGAAGTTAATTAAAAAACATTTGTTTATTCCTTATTTCATGGCTTTAGTATTCAAGATCTGCTACAAAAGAGGGTTCAGGTAAAGTTGATCTGGGAGGTAACACAAGCTGCAAAAAAATTTGCATCTTTGAGTCCTTGAAGGATGGATTACTGAGATCTAGACTGAAAGCCATTTGCAGTAGAACCTGCTGTGTAAAAAGTAAAAACTTATATTTCTGTATATCATAATCTGTTTATATTTGAAAATAGTCATGCAGTGAAATGACATAAATGAGAGCACAAAAATATCATTTTCATCTGTTGAGTAATTAAAAGTCTACATTTCAGTTTTGTTTATTAGACCAGTGCCAAGAAAACACTTATACTAACATTACTTAATCGCCTCAAATTTTATAGCATTTCTATTGCAATACTTCTTGCGTTCCACAAAGCTGACATTTACTGCGGTAACTTATGAAATAATGAGAAATAACATTAAATAGCCTAACAACATTCACAGTGAGGGATATTATCACTAGTAATCTGAGTATTTTCAAATCTCCCACACAGGAAGATATATTCTCACTGCACATTATCGTGTATTTTTATTGGCAAAGTAAAAACTGGGGCAATCGCAGAGAGGAGATTATCCTTATCAATGTCACAGACCTAAAGCTAATAAGTCTGCCGTACTCCAAGCTTGCCAATAATGTGCTGCTGCAAGTTTGGGGGATTTTTACAGGCTGTGTGGGACTGCTCAAGGAAGTAGTTGGGAAGAGAAACAGGTGTGTCTTGACATGTAATTAGGTGAGTGCATTATTTCAACGGCCTAGAAAGAATACGCAATGGCTGTTAATGCTAGCAAGTAAGTTATTTGTGGGTTTCTGGTGTATCACATTAAACAGGCTTTGTCTTGTATGTGCAGATGACTTTAAGTGTTGAATGACCTTCTCTTTTGACATGCTTCTTGCACAAGATCCTGGCATTCATGCTGCAATTCACTTAACAATGGCACAATCAATCATGTCAATTTGGGCAATACAGGCTCATTAGAAAAACCTTCTACACATCTGCCAAACATTAGAAATGAACATACAATACACTGCAGTTTCCAGCTGAAATGACCAATAGTGATGGTAAAACACTAACATCGTTTATTACTTTTCACACAAATTATGATTACGGGCAGATTACACATAAATAATTATTTTTGTGCAGTACTATGTTATGACCTCAGAACTCTTTTAGCATAGTGCATGATTTGTAAATTAATAAATTTTTACATTTGCGTCACATAACCAGCTCTATATATGGCTCTTCTGACATAGTAAACTTGCTTGGTAGCTCACCTGGTAGCAGAGTAATCTTCTATGATCCTAGTCATGATAAAACTTAAAGACTTATAGAAGCACCTACAGTATTTTCTAATGCGATAAAGCATTAACAGGTAGCGTAGGTGATTTCAGGGAGGCTAGCAATAGCAAGCTAGCTTTGATAGCATAAGTTCCCTCCCTGCAAATCACTCTCCAAAGCCACGCCTCCTCCAAAACACATGAACGCGCACAGGCAAACCTGAGGCTAACCAGCGACATGATGAGAGACAGCGTTGGTGGAGGATATGTCTCATTCATCGTTGAGAAAACATTACAGTACAAACTAAAGCACGTAATATTACAATAATAACAACTTCCATTCTCGCTCGGTCTGCAATAGCGTAATGGAACCGCAATTTTCCAGTGGGCCTGTGTTGAATGTGAGGTGGGGCTATCAGTTTCTCTGACCAATCATGTGACCAATGGCAGGAAACCTGTTTGGTAACAGTCATTTTGCAATTATGTTTTGCGATACTAGTAGTTCAGAAATTTCACACTTCATCTTTTAAAGAATAGTTTTTAATATTTAATTTTGTTGACATTGTTTTAATATATTTAAAATTGTAATATTGTTGATAATTACTAACCCTCATGTCATTTCAAATTAGTTATTCTGAAGCCAAATCATAGCTTAGTATAACAAAAAAGGTTATAAAAGGGGTCTGTATCCTAGCAAAGACTGAAAACTTTGCGATCATATAAGGTAAATAAAAAAGCAACACTGTTGTGTTCCACAGTCCTACATCTCCATTCATACAATTCATTCATCATTTTTTTCCTTGGTGCTTTGAAGCGATCACACAACAGTGGCTTTTCTTGGTTTCAGGTTTACGCAAAGAACTCAATCATGCATTATGGAAAGAGGGATTTTGAGGCACCATGGGATGCAGCACAGCTGGAATGTCCTTGCAGCTGACATAAATAACAGGAACTAATGAGACCCCAGCCAGCATCTGGGAAAGAGAAAGAGAGAGAGAGGACGATTGAGAGAGACAGGGGAAAAAAAGTCTTCCGTCACACCATGCTTCATTACTTGGCCCTGTCAAAACACACAATGTGCTGTCAGAACATTCAACTCGTGACCCTTTTCAGAGTAAGTTCACCCACTACGGTCCTGATGAGAGAGGACAGGTCCTCGGATTTCTCTTGGACTGGGTGAGCTCCCAGTAGCACCTGAGCAAACATAAAAACTTACATTTTCTTTCTCCTCTTTTACTGATTTAATGCAGAAGTTCTAAGCTGAATAACAATAAGGAAGTGCAATTATCAGACAATTTTTCGAACAACATGCAGCAATTAGAGCTTTAGCCTGCATTCTTTCAGGTGGATAATAATTATAATGCACAATATAAACATTTTAGCTGAGAAATGAAATATAGGCTGATATTAGATGTCAATCAACATTTTGTAAAACTGATTTAAAAGAAGAAAAAATGCTCACCTTTTCACGATTTCAGCATATAATTAAAATTAAATGAATTTTTTAATAATTATATATAATATAGATCTTTTTTAATAAAAAAGTAAACATTTAATTTTACTTATGTTTAACAATAGAATAAATATAACAAAAAAAATGTTTGTCATATGATCATTTGGCTTATAATTTATTGGTCCGTAACATATCTGCCTACCTTACATATCGCAAACTTTCTTGAGGTAAATTATAAATTATATAGGCTGATATTAGTGAGTGATAAAATGAATGAATTAATAAATAATGTTTTAATATTTTTCAAATAATAGGAAAATGTAAACATTTAGGAATTTTATTTTATTTGTGTTTAATAATTGGTAGGCCAACAAAATTTACTTGCAGTCGTATGATGAGTTGTCTTATAATTTATTTGTCCATAATACAGTGGAAAGTATTCAGACCCCCTTAAATTTTTCACTCTTTGTTATATTGCAGTATCTAAGCTGAATAACAATAAGGAAGTGCAATTATCAGACAATTTTTCGAACAACATGCAGCAATTAGAGCTTTAGCCTGCATTCTTTCAGGTGGATAATAATTATAATGCACAATATAAACATTTTAGCTGAGAAATGAAATATAGGCTGATATTAGATGTCAATCAACATTTTGTAAAACTGATTTAAAAGAAGAAAAAATGCTCACCTTTTCACGATTTCAGCATATAATTAAAATTAAATGAATTTTTTAATAATTATATATAATATAGATATTTTTTAATAAAAAAGTAAACATTTAATTTTACTTATGTTTAACAATAGAATAAATATAACAAAAAAAATGTTTGTCATATGATCATTTGGCTTATAATTTATTGGTCCGTAACATATCTGCCTACCTTACATATCGCAAACTTTCTCGAGGTAAATTATAAATTATATAGGCTGATATTAGTGAATGATAAAATGAATGAATTAATAAATAATGTTTTCATATTTTTCAAATAATAGGAAAATGTAAACATTTAGGAATTTTATTTTACTTGTGTTTAATAATTGGTAGGCCAACAAAATTTACTTGCAGTCGTATGATCAGTTGTCTTATAATTTATTTGTCCATAATATATCTGCCTATCGGGCCTTTTCTCAAGGTACCTAATAGCAAGTAATACATTTTTCTAACACAAATCATAAACATCCCTGTTGAGAACATTTAAAAAACCCCGTTCTTCATTCACCACCTGTAGCGTTCTACAGTATGTGTCTATCTGAGGTATATTACCGATATCCAGGTTTCTTTGGCCCTAGTCAGCTCTGATTAGCCCAGAAACTTAGGGGGGCCGGTCAGAGATCAGACAGGCGGAACCACTAATTGGAAACCTCGGTCCACTAATTCCAAAGACATGATCTTCCCCTAAGCAACCCTGATAAACATGAGCTTACGTACAAGATCAATACTGGTTGCCTAGAGATGCATTGGCTGGCCGAGGGCCTTGATCGTTGTATCTACCCGATGCCATTTTTCCTTTTCATTAGCCCACATTAGCCTCAAGCCTGAGGCTTGATCTACCACACAAGAGGAGGATAACAAAAGGAAAGTGGTGCTAAACAATTATCCAATTAAAAGGCTTTTGCCCTAAAAGGTTGGCAGTGTACTGATGAACTTAATGGGTCACTGCATTGTTGGAGCGCAGGCTCTGTAAAGAGGAAACTTAAATTAATAAATGGAAAACTTTGATGTAAGTGATTGAAATGTATCATTCTGGGCTTTTTTGGCATTTGGATGGTCACTTCATGCAAACACTGAATCTCTGAGACACAAAACTAACTGCTGTTGTCTCTAATCGTGCCAAACAGATGCTATTACATTATTTTTACACCCTTTGCTCCCACCTAAAAGAGCTAAAAGAGTTAATGGATTTCCAGGGTTCATGGATAAAACAGACAAAAAGAAAATATGATTCATGAAAGGTCTACAAAAAGGTATTTTCTCAGAACATTGAGTATAATGTGTATAACTCATCAGTGAATATAAAACGTACGTGCGCTCAACTGAGTTTCTCTCTAGGTTGTATTCTGCCTGTGAACTACAATGAACTTGAATACACTCTTCACTTTGACATGAGATTAGTTTTACAAAAAGAAAATCCACTCCAACCTATAATTTCTCTGACGCAGAAAGCCTTCCATCTTTTACCTTAAAGTTTGGGTGAGCAATTCCCAAGCACTTTACCCAAAATTTGTGTATGCAGAAATACAGATGTACAAAGTAATTACAAACAAAAATGTTTGAAATTGCAATAAAAGCCTGGAGAGTAATGCGAATGAAGCACATTGAGTGATTTTGCATAGTAAATTGTAGGATCAGCTACACAAAATCCATCCTGAAGCTTGAAGATGGAGAAGGAGAGCCATTGACGAAATATCCATTTGGCAGAGAGAGGTGCTGTGAAAGTAAATCTGAAAACATATTTGAAGAATTAATGTTGTTCCGGAGCACAGTAAAGGATTTCTTGATAGGTTAACAATGACAGGTTGATATTGTAAATATACAAGCTCAAGCTCAGCAAAAGAACCAGTTTCCATAAAGTCACTGCTGAATGAGATGGTTGTGTCAAATAAAACCTTCCATTTTTAGACTTGCCATTGGGATCCACGTGTATATTGTGAGGTCAGCGTGAATGCCATTTTCTACAATTATAATCAGTGAAAGAATAAATGGCAATCAATCACACAGCATGCTCATCTCTAGGCTTCTTTTGAGCTGAACCAAAGGCCCTGAGCTGTCTTTGTAGAAAAGACTAAAAAGCATCATACTCCTTAGCTACTTGATTAATAATGAAAACACCACAAACTACAGAGGGAGAGAGAAGATGTAGCACATTTGGATTCAAACTCGCTCCATGCCCTGGCAAGGTCTCCAGATCATTATTGATGATTCAGTACATCAGTGATGTTCAAACGGTATGGGTGTGTGTCATCTCGCATCAAAAGAACAAGCTGGTTGTCATTTAACAATTAATGCAAGATCTATTGATGAGGCCAGCAGCTCCATAAAGGCTGCCGCTGACGTATGCTGGAAAGTTCACCTTATTGGTGGTGTTTTCAAATGCTAATGACGCACATAACTATGCATTTATGGGCTGCTTGGTGGTCAAGTGCATTAGCAACAGTATGGCTCACGTGGGAGGACAACCTAAATAAGCCAAATAGAGTTAATGGGCAACCCTGTGAACAGGAAATCTGCTGTTAAAGAAGTAGTTCACCCAGTTTTTATTCATTTTTTTTAACTCACCCTCACGTTGTTCCATATCATTTCTTCTGTGGAACACGAAAGGTGAATATTGAAAAATATCCTGACAGCTCAGTATAATAAAAGTAAAAAGGAACAGGTGCTGTCAAGCTCTGAAAAAGCACCATAAAAGTGGTCCATATGCTATGCTCTTTTATGATCTTTTGAAGCATATGATAGCTTTATGTGAGAAAAAAAAGGAAATTTAACGTAATGTGTATAACTCATCAGTGAATATAAAACGTACGTGCGCTCAACTGAGTTTCTCTCTAGGTTGTATTCTGCCTGTGAACTACAATGAACTTGAATACACTCTTCACTTTGACATGAGATTAGTTTTACAAAAAGAAAATCCACTCCAACCTATAATTTCTCTGACGCAGAAAACCTTCCATCTTTTACCTTAAAGTTTGGGTGAGCAATTCCCAAGCACTTTACCCAAAATTTGTGTATGCAGAAATACAGATGTACAAAGTAATTACAAACAAAAATGTTTGAAATTGCAATAAAAGCCTGGAGAGTAATGCGAATGAAGCACATTGAGTGATTTTGCATAATAAATTGTAGGATCAGCTACACAAAATCCATCCTGAAGCTTGAAGATGGAGAAGGAGAGCCATTGTCGAAATATCCATTTGGCAGAGAGAGGTGCTGTGAAAGTAAATCTGAAAACATATTTGAAGAATTAATGTTGTTCCGGAGCACAGTAAAGGATTTCTTGATAGGTTAACAATGACAGGTTGATATTGTAAATATACAAGCTCAAGCTCAGCAAAAGAACCAGTTTCCATAAAGTCACTGCTGAATGAGATGGTTGTGTCAAATAAAACCTTCCATTTTTAGACTTGCCATTGGGATCCACGTGTATATTGTGAGGTCAGCGTGAATGCCATTTTCTACAATTATAATCAGTGAAAGAATAAATGGCAATCAATCACACAGCATGCTCATCTCTAGGCTTCTTTTGAGCTGAACCAAAGGCCCTGAGCTGTCTTTGTAGAAAAGACTAAAAAGCATCATACTCCTTAGCTACTTGATTAATAATGAAAACACCACAAACTACAGAGGGAGAGAGAAGATGTAGCACATTTGGATTCAAACTCGCTCCATGCCCTGGCAAGGTCTCCAGATCATTATTGATGATTCAGTACATCAGTGATGTTCAAACGGTATGGGTGTGTGTCATCTCGCATCAAAAGAACAAGCTGGTTGTCATTTAACAATTAATGCAAGATCTATTGATGAGGCCAGCAGCTCCATAAAGGCTGCCGCTGACGTATGCTGGAAAGTTCACCTTATTGGTGGTGTTTTCAAATGCTAATGACGCACATAACTATGCATTTATGGGCTGCTTGGTGGTCAAGTGCATTAGCAACAGTATGGCTCACGTGGGAGGACAACCTAAATAAGCCAAATAGAGTTAATGGGCAACCCTGTGAACAGGAAATCTGCTGTTAAAGAAGTAGTTCACCCAGTTTTTATTCATTTTTTTTAACTCACCCTCACGTTGTTCCATATCATTTCTTCTGTGGAACACGAAAGGTGAATATTGAAAAATATCCTGACAGCTCAGTATAATAAAAGTAAAAAGGAACAGGTGCTGTCAAGCTCTGAAAAAGCACCATAAAAGTGGTCCATATGCTATGCTCTTTTATGATCTTTTGAAGCATATGATAGCTTTATGTGAGAAAAAAAAGGAAATTTAACACATTGTTTGCCAAACTTCTTCTAGGCATCAAAACAGCATTTTTGTAGTTTTGTAGCGCTTTTTGTTTTCAACATTAAAAGTCAGTGCTGTTTTGGACCCTATTTACCTTAGGAAATAAGGTCATAGAGGTTTGAAACGACATGAATGTGAGCAAATGAAGAAAGAACGATAATCCCTTTAGGGGCCATTCACACAGAACACATTTTCATTTAAAAACATGCAAGGGCAGTGAAATGAAAAAGGCAAGGTCTAGGAATGCGGTTTTTAAAAGTTGAATTTTGTTTTACCTTGAGTGTTTTACTTGTATATAAAAACAATGGAAGAGCGGCACAGTGAGTTCTACATCGTTAGGGGAAATTGAGACAGAAGACGTTTTATATTTAAAAATACACAACGCATTGCAGTGGAATGAAAAAAATGCAATGTACAGAGCTGAAGTTCTTTTAACTAATTTTGTAAGTCGCTGTGAAAAAAAAAGCACCTGCTAAATGCATTAAAGTAAATGTACATTGCCCTCTACTAATACTGACACCCTTGAAAAATATGAGCAAAGGTGGCTGCGAAAATAAATCTGCATGGTTTATCCTTTTGATAATTTATTCAAAAGATTCGCAAAATTCTAACCGTTCATTGAAGTAAAACAATGGAAAGGGGGGAAAATCTCATTATAAAGTAAATGTTTTTCTCAAGTTCATGTTGTCCACAATTATTGGCACCCAATTATTGCAACGTCCTTTTCCTAAGATAACAGCTCTGAGTTTTCTCCTATAATGCCTGATGAGTTTGGAGAACACCGACAAGAGATCAGAGACCATTCCTTCATCCAGAATCTCTCCAGATCCTTCAGAATACCAGCTCCATGTTGGTACACTCTTTTTCCTTTAGGGTTCAGGTCAGGGAACTGGGTTGGCCATGACAGAAGCTTCATTTTGTGCTCAGTGACACATTTTGTGTTGATTTTAATGTTTGTTTTGGATCATTGTCCTGATGGAAGATCCAACCACGGCCCCTTATAAGATTTCTAACAGAGGCAGTCAGGTTTAGATTTTTTTATCTGTTGGTATTTGATTAAATCCATGATGCCATGCATCTGAACAAGATGTCCAGGACCTCCGGCAGAAATATAGGCCCACAACATTAAAGATACAGCAGTATATTTCATTGCACACCTGGGGTACTTTTTATCCCTGTTTGCACCAAACACATCTGGTGGGTTTGATGCCAAAAAGCTCTTTTTTAGTTTCATCTGACCATAGAAGCCAGTCCCATTTGAAGTTCCAGTCGTGTCTGACAACTGAATATGCTGGAGTTTGTTTTTAGATGAGCCAGGAGGATTGTTCTTGAAACCCTCCCGAACAACATGTGGTGATGTAGGTGCTGTTTGATATATATTTATATGGGCTTTCTGACCCCAAGTCTCAACTAATTCTCCAGCTGTGATCTTTGGAGAGTCTTTGTCCACTCAAACTCTCCTCCTCACAGTGCATTAGGACAATATAATAGACACACGTCCTCTTCCAGGCAGATTGGTAACATCTTGATTGGAACTTCGTAATTATTGCTCTGATGGTGAAAATGGGGAATTTCAATGCTTTAGCTTGTTTCTTACAGTCACTTTCTATTTTGTGACATTCAATAATCGTGTTCTGCACATCAGAACTATATTCTTTGGTTTTACTCCTTGTGATAGATGATTAAGGGAATTTGGCCTTTGTGTTCCTCATATTTACAATCCTGTGGAACAGGAAGTCATAGCTGGACAATTTCATGTTTGTAAATCTTTTTGGAAAGAAAGATCAAAAAGGTAAACGATGCAGATTTATTTTCACAGCCACCTTTCCTCATATTTACCAAGGGTGCCAATAATAACGGAGGGCACTGTAAACTTGAGTGCCATGTTTTTAGAAAGCTATCATGATGTAAGATTTAGTCGTTTAAAAAAAAAAAAAAAGTAAAAATGGGTTGGCAAGTGTTTCAAAACAGTGCCAGTATAAATTAGCGTAACATAGACAGAGATCTTTGCATCCATTGGTTTTCTCTCCTAAGTGATGTTTAAAGGCTTAGTTCACCCAAAAATTCTGTCATTAATTACTCACCCTCAGGGCCGTCCTTAGCTGACGCAGGGCCCGGTGCGAGGTAGGGAGCGGGGCCCACCTCGGTCCGTTCGCGATTGCATTCTGGGGGGGGAGTCCCCCCTCGGTCTGTTCACCGTGGGGCCCGGTGCGACCACACCAGTTGCACCCACCTAAGGACGGCACTGAAATGCAATACAACTGAAATGTTCCCAAGTCCAGAAATGTAGCAAGGAGATCTGTAAAATAATCCATGTGACATCAGTGGTTCATCCTCAATTATACGAAGCTACGAGAATAATTTTTGTGTGCAAAAGAAAAAAAATAACGACTTTATTTAACAATTCGTACCCTAGCGCCATTTTGTAGAGTATCCGCTGGACGTAAACAGCGTATGCTGTTCTGTGTCAGCTGCATCACATGGATACGCTGTTTTCGTTCAAATCAAATCACAACAACGTAGGAAACAGATCCGGTGTGACGCAGCTGACACAGAACAGCATACGTTTACGTCCAGCTGATACTCTCCAAACTGAAGCTCCCTTTGGTAGTTTCCACACTGCATCACTGCTCATTTTAATGAAGTTGAGCTCATGAAGTTGGTGTCTGAACATTAAGTAATTGAAAATGAATGACTTCATTTCGAAATGGATGACAAATCAGCTGTCATTGTTAATGTACTATGTGGGATTGCATCAGGGTGACGCGGAGGAGACCAATGTTTTTTTTTCACACAAATAGTATTCTCGTAGCTACGTAAAATTACGGTTGAACCCTTGATGTCACATGGATTATTTTACCGATCTCCTTGCTACGTTTCTGGACTTGGAACATTTCAGTTGTATTCCATCAAAAATTTCTTAATTTGTGTTCCGAAGATGAACGAAGGTCTTACGGGTTTGAAACGACATGAAGGTGAGTAATTATTGGGTGAACTATCCCTTTAAGAGCAGTCAGTTCATGAACTGCTCCCAGCAGGCCTTTGCTTTAAGCATCCGCTTTGAAATGTCACTTATCTGCTCTTGCATAACATATGGCCTTTAGGAGGGCACTTTTAATCATGGGCAAAATGCAATCTTGCATCAGCATTTGTGTGCTGTGGCAGTACATCTATGAGGCTGCTGTTATCCATATGAACCAATGAACGTTTGCCAAAATATCTCAATGCACCATGCTGTGAGATTTATGGAAGCTAGAGGGAAATTGAGAGGAGGACGATAGGAAGACTATGGTTTTCACAGACATAATTCTCTTTTGACAGAGTACATAAATCAATAAGTGAAGCAAAAAACAGAAACTCCCAGTAACGGTTATCTAAAGCCCAGTCAATAGAGAGACACAAAGGCAAACAACTCAGTATAATATGTCTTCACATTTGAGCAGACATGCCACAAATCAACAAACCATTCAAACAGAAGCTCTTCAAGTGATTGTGTACAGTATGTTACATTCTACTGCACATTTGAGCTCTTTATAAGATAACAAATATTATTCTGTGGCAGCACTTAGTAAAACTGAGATATAGTGAGAAATTTTCGCAATAAGTAATAGTTGTATGGATAAACAATTTAGGCGTCTCTTTAGTCCAGAAGAGACAGACGCTTCTTTTAGACCCCTAATACTATAAAACCACTTTTGACTGTGTAAATTTGCAGAGAAAGAGCTGCACAATTTGAAGCATCTTTTTCCACTGATGGCCAACAGTGGGATTTTAAAAGCATAATAATAAACTTCGATTTTTCCCTTTCTGCTCAGGATAGTCACTAGTGAAGGGTGTGGGACTGTGAACATTCTTGTGGTGGATGGGGAAGTCAAGAATTTTTTTTCACTTGTTTGCATTGCGTGACGCTTCACATTAGTTTACAGGTTCTGGTTGCTTTGTCTGTCTGTTTTTCAGCTTCATTTGCTGGCAGGAGTGAACTGCTTCTTATTGCTGGAGACTTTTTCTTCTCAGCCCAAAAGAGTCAAGACATCTATCCTGAACAGGGACGTTGCTAAAATTCATGGGTCCTGTCCTGGGGACAAACCTTTTACATAGAAAAAGCATTTTGTCAGTATTTTTAATATTGTTCAAAAAGGGTCAATGTAATTGTATGTTTTTTTGTCTCTTATGCTCACCAAGGCTGTATTTATTTGATAAAAAAACAAACATAAAATGGTAATAAAGAACTGGGTTTTTTTAATGGGTTTTTTTTCTATATAATGTATTTTCTATTTTAATGTTTTAAAATACAATTTTAAAATGTATTTTATTTCTGTGATGGCAAAGATGAATTTTCAGCATCCATTACTCATATTATTATCAATGTTGAAAACAGACATGCTGCTTAATATTTTCATGGAAATGTTGATGCAGTTTTTTTTAGGATTCTTTTATGAAGACAAAGTTCAAAAGAACAATTTTTTAATTTTTTTCACAAAAAAGTATTTTGTGACTCCAACAAAATATTATTTTCTGATATATTTACCAATATAGCAACTTCTGATATTTTAAAGCAAAGCAAAAATACAGACTAAAACAAATTTTGCCGGCCTTTGATGACAACCCTAATTCTGAATATTTTTGGAGACAGCATGACTTGTAATAGAAACAGTTACTCTTCACTCACAGTCATCAGTTGTCATCTGTTTATTTTTCAGCTTACACATGAGCAGTTCTGCTCTGACAGCTGAAGATTGGTTGAACAGGCAATTACAACAACTGCACTGCGAGAACCTGTGAGCGAATCCCCTTCGGTCAACATGCTTCCAGCTCAATGTGGGTATTGTCAAGGGCTTGAGATGTTGCCAGGGCACCATGTTCTGTGTCTAATATAATCAGTCTCACTGAATTACTATCCCAGCTAATAACATTATGACCTGGTGACACCAATTTAGCTCCTTTAGGCTGGGGCTCTGACTCCTTCATATTACACGGTCTGTTTTTCCTCAGCTGCTGTGTGTAGAGATTTGTAAGGTGTCTGTATAGCCCCTGAAAAAAGGGCACTATGCTGAAAATGGAGTGATTAGTCTGCAAATCCCCTGAAAAAATGGGTTGGATTTGTACTTTTTAGACAGACTTTTGAGCCCATAAACAAATGTAGTCTGAAGAATGAAGTATACATTTTTTTTACACAGAAGGTCATCCAAGTGACAACCACGAACAGGAGAAAAGCTGTCATAAAAAGACTGAGTGGGGAAACTGTAAGCTTGTGTAAGTAGACACTAAGGGACGGCCGTTTACAGATGCCTACGGGCACAACCTGAATATCATCCACTGCTATTAATACTGCACATCTGGACTCTGTTACCACTACACAGAAATCATGTTTTTTTTTGCATCTTATATTTCAGCTGCACACACATACACACACACACAAAATCCATAAAATGTAAGTCAGAGGCACACAAAAGGGTCCTCTGTGTCTGCATTCACGCATATGAGAAGGAATAAGTAATTAGATTAACTACCAAGTCGCAGAAAAATACCAAAAACTCAATTAAAAATGAAAAGACTGTGTCCTGGAAGGTTATTTTTGTTTCATATCCGGTCAAAAATAATTATACCATGAATATCCACAGGCATACATTCCCTGAATTTTGTTTAGTTGTGAGATACGGCCATCCATTTGAGCTAACTTAGTTTTTACATTAAAATTATATAAAATTGAAAGTAATTATGTGCTTTCACAAACGACTGACTAAGCCAAACAACTTTTTGATGGATTGAGAAATTTTTAACTGCGTATAAATACCACCATCATTGTTTCCCTTGTCGTCTTGTTCTGTTTATTTATTGTTAACACGTTTCCGCAACTCTTGGCAATATACTAAGAATTCATGTTTTTAATTTGCTGCTGTTACTTTTGCTAACAGACAGCACTGGAAAAATATGCTACCTTTTCTTGAAAATATCACTGGAAAGACAGCTTTTTTTACAATACAAAACATCCACGAATGTTTAGAAAAACTCTTAAGAAAGCATGTTTCTGTGTACAGATGCTAAAATGTCAGTGGTTCATTGGTTAGAGCCACTCAGACTTTAATGCTTTGAAATCAAATGTCACACCCTTAAAATACACCACAGCATAAACAAGACTAATAGATCATCACTAGCATGTGTCATACATGCCCTAAAGACACACACAGATGGCATACAACACTGCAGGGTGCGATCAGTGGGATTTTATATGTTTGTAATGTAAAACCGTGAGAAACTTCAGAGCTGTTTAGGCCTGTGCATTTCACAGCCTCTATAACTGCACATCTCTGTCGGGAGAAAGTGTGCTTCTGTATTTTAATGGACTACACATTAGTGCCTAAAATCCTTTTCAATGTTAATAAAAATCCTAAGAAAACAAACATGTCTCTGACATTTTGCTTATTGCACAAACAAGTAAATGGAGTCAGATTTCCATCAGCAATTTGTAGTCGCATCAAGTTTAAAACGACACAAATGATTCTGGACAAAAACAAATTTGGATAAATAGGATCTCACAGTGGGCCATACACTTGAGATGTTGTGTTGTCTACAGGAGCCGTAGTGAAACTCAGTGCCCCCTGCCTGTGATATAATGCAGACCAGATGTCAGCTGAACCGTGTGACTAGCATTAACAGCTCTCACAGGAGGCTTCATTGTCTTTCACTGGCAAGAAAAAGTCAGCATTCCTGAAGAAGCAAACAAGAGTCGCCTTTCCCGTTCTTTCGTATTTCGTTTTAGTTTTATTGAATTCCTAATGACATTTAAACACCAAGATGAGGAAGAAGCCGCAAGAACAGCAAAAACAAAAGTGCTCTGTCCATATACAAAAGTCTCTGTGTGCATAAGTGACATATTTTTGAGGAAGGAATTGAGCAGTTCCTGTTCCTTAACCATTCTTTTAAATAAATATTTGTAACACAGACATTAAATTCTGTTTTCAAATGCTGGGATCATTTCAATGCTAAATGTTAAAAAACTGAAATGTGGTAATATATTACATTCGTTCCTTTATTTGTATAAACTACCACTGACAAAACTCATAATTGCTGTAACTACATATTGTAATATGCACAATAAATCAGTAACTACACTGATTTAGGTCTCACAAGCCATACAACATAACATAATAGGCTATCATTTCTTGGTTCACGGAGTTGAATATGATGAAATTAATGACTTGCAGTTCAGTTATGCGAGTCATAACTGAGAAACTGCTCCAAATAATTCCTAAATGTCTGTGATTCACAAAAACAAACCAGCTCACAAGAGTCATTAGCTTGGGATTCTGACTTCATTGGTCAACACTAAAAACAATCGGCTTGAGGATCAGACTTCACTGATCACGCTGAAGATTGCAGCCAACATTTTCAGAGAAAATAAGTACCATTTTGCGTACCAAATGTACAAACAAAAACTGATAACAGAACTGAACACCATGAATATTAAGATAAGAACTGCTTCTCAGTTCTCAAACTAGTCTCAAGTTTGTTTTTTTTCCACTTATGTTATCATCCGCCAAGCAAAAGCGGTTTAGTTGCTTAGAAAAGGTATAGCACACATCTCAATAAGTCACAGGATTCAAAGTGTTGGCAAAAATTATGCACACTTTAAGAAAAAAGGTAGGGTAGTAGTAATTTTCTGCCAGTAAATTTTTTGCTAAGTTTAGACATTTCCTTCAACCCTAAAACCCAATGTGTAATTTAAATCAATACAGAAAATGTAAAAGTACATTGGGTCTTGTTTCTATGGACTTGTCAAAATTAATGAGTGTTTTGAAAAATACATTTTGAACCAAATTCTGCCGAAACGAAGGTGTTTTGTGGTTCGAAACAGTTCACCAGTGTGAACTTTCTAGAAAAGTTGGAAAGAAAAGAAAAACTGAAACTTGTGTCACACTGGTTGCTAAAGACCTTCAAACTGCCATTGGTCCATGATGATTGCATAACAGGCGTGTGTTCTGGGAATCCAACGTCTTTTATATGGAAGTCTTTTCGGGTTAATTTCTTTACTCAATCTGTTGAAGTAAAACACAAGTAAAAAAAATACTACAAGCTCTAAAGGGAGAATGTAACTTTAAGACCAAACAGTAACCACAGCTTTCCATCATATTTTCATAGACATTAAGGTCAAGTCAGAGTCGATGAAAGAATAAATATTCCATTGTCTTTATTTGCCCAAAGTAATTTTCCAAAGTTGATTTAGAAGTCATTTTTGTGGTATTTTAATTTCAGTATACTGAAGAGTGTATGGTATTTGTTTCCCATTATGCAATATTTTGAACTGTACTGACATAAGTGGAGCATGTTGCTCATGCCTCTCTGACTCATCTCAGTATGAGATCAAAGAAAAATAAACACCCTTTGAAAGCTTCTTTGTAATTCCCTAAAACTATCAATGCAATTAAAAGAGGCTCAATGCTAATATTCATGTCAAGGAATTTCCTCATTTTTTCATCAGTTGTAATCATAAGCACTATTTTGGCAGCAAAGGTTCATCAGAGCGACGTCTGTAAAACAAAACTGATTAGTGATAAAACATGCTGCAATAAGAACATGTAATTCATGGGAGATGAGAGAGTTCTGTTATCCTACAAACCTGGTCACACTGCATGTTAAACATTGGGGAGTATGATGATCAAATACACTTTTATATATACAATATCTCACAGAAGTGAGTACACCACTCACATTTTTGTAAATATTTTATTATATCTTTTCATGTGACAACACTGAAGAAATGACGGTAAAGGTGATGGATTGGCCAAGCATGGGCATCCTCAAACGGAAGGTGGAGGAGCGCAAGGTCTCTAACATCCACCAGCTCCATGATGTCGTCATGGAGGAGTGGAAGAGGACTCCAGTGGCAACCTGTGAAGCTCTGGTGAACTCCATGCCCAAGAGGGTTAAGGCAGTGCTGGAAAATAATGGTGGGCGCACAAAATATTGACACTTTGGGCCCAATTTGGACATTTTCACTTAGGGGTGTACTCACTTTTGTGGCCAGCGATTTAGACATTCATGGCTGTGTGTTGAGTTATTTTGAGGGGACAGCAAATTTACACTGTTATACAAGCTGTACACTCACTACTTTACATTGTAGAAAAGTGTAATTTCTTCAGTGTTGTCACATGAAAAGGTATAATAAAATATTTACAAAAATCTGAGGGGTGTACTCACTTCTGTGAGATACTGTATATAACAAATATTATTCCACACTGTTGCTGCCTTGTGGACCATTTCAATAGTGTACGCCCCATTTTTGGCTCTGCTTTATTATCTTAAGGGCTTCCACTAAATGTGGTACGGCGGCAGCTCAACTATTAATGTGAATCATTTCAAACATTTCTGTGATAAAAGCCTCCATTGTAACAAAAGTGCAAAGCAACCGTCCAGCACTTAACAGTGGTCAAAAAGATTTCCAAAACGACTGTTGGATTGACTCCTGCTTTTAAACTTAGAATTTAAATGACCACACGATGCTGGTGTTTGTCCAAAAACAGTATAATTTGGCTGGGAATTTTGTTGATAGAGGGAGAAAAACCCCTGACATTTCAGAATCGGGTGGAAATAAAATAACTGACTAACCCCTGTAAATTGGAATTTTCTGAAGTCCCTATATCAAATAACTACCATCCAGATAGGGATATAAAAAATATATATATAAAAAAAAAATTTTAAAAGCTGTATGGACACAAGTAACCACACCACATCCACAAGAAACGAAATGTTTATTTTAAAGTCTATGGTAGCCACTTGTTCCTAACAGGCCAAAAACCACAGATATGAGGATGGTAGTTTACAAATCACATACAAAACTGTGGGACAGGATTTTTCCTTTTTCACTTTTCTCCACCCTTGACTTCTGTTCCCACAATGCTTTCCAACCTGCGGGCACGAATGGGGGGCAGCTGTTCATAGGTGCTGAAGCCCAGCTCTGAATTCTGCTGGGGCAGCTGAAAAAGAAGCAGGTGGTTCTTTAACACCTGGAGAAACAAAGAAACCAGACATGTCACTGAAATGAAACCAGGAAATGGAATGTCTCTTTAAGGTAGAGGCGAATGTCTGATGGTACCTCATCTGTCAGGTAATAGGTCTTTCTCAGCAGGCTCCGACATGCCGCCTCCACCTCCTACAGAGAGTGTAAGTCAAGTCGGTCATAACTCAGCGCACAATGACAAAATAAGACAACTAAGAGACCATCGATCACACTTGCTTCACTCTTCAGACATATTTCAAACCCAACCACTCCATTTGGGATTGTGTGACAGAGCGCTTGCATATAAAAATTATAGTAAAAAAAAAAAAAAAAAGCCTCAAATGTCACCTAGTCTACAGGTGCATCTCAATAAATTAGAATGTCATGGAAAAGTTCATTTATTTCAGTAATTCAACTCAAATTGTGAAACTCGTGTATTAAATAAATTCAATGCACACAGACTGAAGTAGTTTAAGTCTTTGGTTCTTTTAATTGTGATGATTTTGGCTCACATTTAACAAAAACCCACCAATTCACTATCTCAACAAATTAGAATATGGTGACATGCCAATCAGCTAATCAACTCAAAACACCTGCAAAAGTTTCCTGAGCCTTCAAAATGGTCTCTCAGTTTGGTTCACTAGGCTACACAATCATGGGGAACATTCATTACCAAAGAAGCTGGCTGTTCACAGAGTGCTGTATCCAAGCAATTTAACAGAAAGTTGAGTGGAAGGAAAAAGTGTGGGAAGAAAAAGATGCACAACAAACCGAGAGAACCACAGTCTTATGAGGATTGTCAAGCAAAATCCTTCACAAGGAATGGACTGAGGCTGCGGTCAAGGCATCAAGAGCCACCACACACAGACATGTCAAGGAATTTGGCTACAGTTGTCGTATTCCTCTTGTTAAACCACTCCTGAACCACAGGCAACATCAGATGCGTCTTACCTGGGCTAAGGAGAAGAAGAACTGGACTGCTGCCCAGTGGTCCAAAGTCCTCTTTTCAGACGAGAGCAAGTTTTGTATTTCATTTGGAAACCAAGGCCCTAGAGTCTGAAGACCACTGTCAAAGAAACCTGGGCTTCCACACCACCTCAGCAGTGCCACAAACTGATCACCTCCATGCCACACAGAATTGAGGCAGTAATTAAAGCAAAAGGAGCCCCTACCAAGTATTGAGTACATGTACAGTAAATGAACATACTTTCCAGAAGGCCAACAATTCACTAAAAAAATTTTTTTTATTGGTCTTGTGAAGTATTCTAATTTGTTGAGCTAGTGAATTGGTGGCTTTTTGTTAAATGTGAGCCAAAATCATCACAATTAAAAGAACCAAAGACTTAAACTACTTTAGTCTGTGTGCATTGAATTTATTTAATACACGAGTTTCACAATTTGAGTTGAATTACTGAAATAAATGAACTTTTCCATGACATTCTAATTTATTGAGATGCACCTGTATAGTATCATATTCTGTATCAGGAGCCCAATCACACCAGTCTGTGGATTTGCATAAAGTGCATTTGGTTTGTCACCTTAAATTGCATAACTTAAATTTTGGCATTTTCCTCACATTAGGCAATTGCATTGCTTCAGTAGACTTGGAATATAATGCACAAGTCACACTAACTACTTTTAATTCTGGAGCTTGGCAGCCTCTGGTTACCATTCATTTTTATTATATGGAAAGAGCAGCTTGAACATTCTGCTAAATGCTTTTTTGTTACACTGGTCTTGTTCGGTGCTGTTACTTAAAACTAAAATTATTTTTAAAAAAGATTTCAAAATACTATGCAGTAAATATTCGAAATAAAACCAACTAAAATTTGCAATTTTGCCTTGGCAAGTAACTGAAATACAGAAGTTACAATACACCAAGTTGAAGTACAATACAATACATACAATGTTTTTTTGGCTATTGCTAAAAACATACCCCAGTGACTTAAACATTTTAAGACAGTTTTGTGGTCTAGGGTCACATATATACTGTATAATTTATTAAATTTTAAAAAGCCCATAACAATATTACTAAAACTTAAACTAGAGTAAAGAAAATGGGATGTGCTTAAAAAAAAACTTTTAAAACTAAAAATGAAAACTGAAAATATAAAAATAAAAGCTAATTCACATTACTAATTAATAAATTAATAAATACTTTAATAAATAATACTAAAATAACACTGGTCTTGTTGCACAGGTAATTTACCTCTGCCACTGCATCCTGGGAGAAGATAAACGCATTCAGGTGGGCAACAGCCACCACATAAAGCACAGGACACCAGCTCCTCTTCAGAGCTCCAGTTACTAGTGCTCGAAAATACAGCCGCAACAGAGGAAGGGAGTCTTCCATGGGGGACGTGAACTTCTCCAGTGGAATAGGCAGCTGTACAGGACAAACAAATCAAATTTCAGATGGAGACCGCTTTAATTGGTTTGCAATAAAAATGTAGCAGCAAACTCAATCAAAATAACTTCCCCTCTGCCTCGTAACTACAACTGTTCTCTGATGACATTTGTTATAACCCCTCCACTCCAGCAACCTGTGCATGAGATCCAACTCATGAGATGAGATTACTTTTATGATCTCTTTATGAACTTGAAGAATCAAAGTTTTGGTGGAATGTACTATCATTGGAGAGATAGAAAACTGGTTTCATTAAAAATATGTATTCCAAAGATGAAAATGAACGGAAGTTTGACAACTGACTTCTATTTTATGAATGATAAAGGGGTCATGAACTGCATTTGTTTATTATTTTGTACTGTTTTCTGAGGTTCACTTATAACCAGTGCAGGAAATTCACTGGGGGGACTCTAGCTTGGAAAGGGGGGAGGGGGGGGGGGGAAAGGGTAATTTTAGATGACCTTTCGGACGTATTTAATAATAAAATACCTTATATTTTATAATAACATTTATTAAGAACTTATTTAATATTTTCTCTAAACCTTCTTGTATATTAAGACAAGCACCTGCAATTATGGCCAAATTAAAGATATGTTGTGTGTGAATTTGCACGTTACAATGTAAGCATCATTAATGACCCCGTGTTTAATAAAAAAAAAAAGATTGATTAGTGATACTGAAGAATTATTTAATAAATAATTAAGCACTAGTGCTCCTACTTAAAAAAATTAATAAATAAATAGGAACAGACACCACCTGATCAATGACAGAAATTAACCTAAACAATAAATTAAATTAAAATAATAAGATACAATCGGGAAGAATAAGTTACCAGTCAACTGAAATCAGCATCAACAATTAATCTTTGCATGGCACAATAGAGCACAAATGTGGCATTAAAGGGATAGGTCACCCAAAAATGAAAATTCTCTCATTAATTACTCACCCTCATGTCGTTCCAAACCCGTAAGACCGCTGTTCTGAGTCAACTTCGTCACAAGGATACGTTGTTTTACATTCAAATCAAAGCACAAACAACGTAGAAAACGTATCCGCGTGGTGCAGCTGACACAGAATAGCATACGCTGTTTGCATTCAGTGGATACTCCAAATGGCGCTAGGGTGACGCGGAGGAGACAACAAAAATTATTCTCATAGCGTCATTAAATTACAGTTCCATGTTACAGATTATTTTACCGATCTCCTTGCTATGTTTCTGGACCTTGATCGTGGTAGTACCCTTGCTGTCTATGGGAGGCTCAGAGAGCTCTCAGACTGCATCAAACATATCTTAATTTGTGTTCCGAAGATGAATGGAGGTCTTACGGGTTTGGAACGACATGAGGGTGAGTATGATGGATTTCGAAGGGTACAACTGATGGACACTTCAGGCTCCCATGATCCTTTGCGCAGATTCTTTGCATGATGACGGCGCCTCCGTGTGGGCACGTGATGATGGCGCAGAAGGGCACTTCAAGAAACAGTTGTTTGGTCCCCTACACCCTTCAACCCTTCGAAGCTCTCACTCCAGAGGGTAAACGCTTTGAAGGGATTAGGGCATAGGGATGAGCCCTTCAGAATTGAACGCAGTGTAGATTTGTTCAAATGCAAAGATTCATTCATAAACTAAACAGCGCTGTGTCAAAGACTACAGATGCGCAGCGGCTCAGCTCTGACTTTGTTTTTTAACTATATTTTCGTTGACGAAATAGAGCAAAATAGACAACAGTGTTTCCTAAAATGTAAGTCACTTAATATTAACTTTTGTATAAAATAAAAAATGTATAAAACTGTTGTATAAATTCAATTTCACATTTGTAAACTCTCTTTATAATCATTAAAAAGCTGTTACCCTCCTTAAAAATTAAGTTCATCCACACAGATTTAAATCAGCACAGCCAGCGAGGGATCGAACGCAACTGTTTTGAACGAGCGCACCTTTTTTTAATAACCAAAAAGTGGCTGTTCCCCCTGTTGAGGAAGTACAGACGTTCCTCTCGTTGATAGCAGAGGAGCGGATCCAGCGAGAGCTTGATTGGGCAACGCGGAATGAAAAAGTTTTTTAGGAGTCGCGACAGTAGAGGCAGCGCAACTATAACGACATGTGAATAATCCCGTTTTTTAGTTTGTTTATTGTTTATACAGATTTGACAGTAAAGCACTAAGCCTGAGTTACGATGCATACAAAATTTACTTTTATTAACAACAGTAACAGTACAGTAACAGGTGCAAAATCTAATTTTTATATAGAAAAATTATATATTCCACTCTTATTAAATGTACGGAACTGACCAACTTCAGTGATTATGTGTGATTTAGAAAAGTTTGTTTTTCAAGGCACTTTGTGACTTTTCTTACTTCATACACAAAAAAAGTGTAAAATTCTGACAAAATCTGATTTCTTGATGATTTGATATTTTATAATAGTGATTTTATCATTTCAAAATATAGAGAAAAAGTATAAATGAATGGCCAATAAGCCATTAAGTGCTCCTCTGCTGCGGTCTACTGGTTATAATTGTGATTTGACGTATTTTTTTAAATTTTACAGAAGTAAATAACATTCGAACTGAATCATTTTAGAGCGTTAAAGTGCTGGAAATATAGTTGTGTGAAATGCTTGAAAGTCATTGAAAAGTGCTTGAATTTCTCTCTCAAAAGGTTGTACAAACCCTGAAATGAATTATGTAATGCATTTGAATATTTCTACCACAACAGCATGGTTACAGTTAGCATTACCGCTTCTGGTTTTCTGATGTATGTCAGCGCTGTTAATAACAGAGAATTCTGTGCAGAATTTGAATGCTTCTCACTGGATATCGCAGCACTGTTGCATCTGTGCAGTAACAGTGTCGCAAAATCAACTTTGGCTCCCGAGTAAAGCTGTTCTGAGTTCGGACAAGTTCGTTTGTGTCATGGTCCGAGCTGATAAACGGTCCGCGCTGCACAGCTGAAACGTAGCGCGCTTTAGATTCGCTTTTGTTTCATTTGACGTTTGATGTTTCTCAAATGCAAAAGAAATGGTAGCTCTTATGAGTTGGACAACGCGGTGGTCGCGCCAGTGCGACCGCTCAAAAATTTGTCGCACCGGCAGAAAAAATGGTCGCAGTCTGGACCCCTGCAGTGTCTTGTTGTCTTCAGAGCATCTTTATCGTTTGATTTGAATGATTTCTGCATAGACCTGCGTGTTCGCCTCTCTCGTAAAATGCGCGAATCGGTGGGGGCAAACAGACAGTGATGTCAATCTTTTTCTGCGGAGCAGGGGCGGATTTAGTGAATTGGGGGCCCCAGGCAAAATATAGGAATGGGGCCCTATACATTTGCACACATTTTCCTAGATCAACCTTGAGGTTCCTTTTTTGTTATGCTTGCTGCTGTACAATGGTGCCCCATAGTTGTGTCCAATGTTTCTAAATTTTTCATGTAAATGTTATAATGGCTTTCTTTCATGTTGTAGACCATGAAATAGCAACTGATTTACAGTTGAGATACAGGTTTTCACAAAAACTAAATAAATGATAAAATGATAAACCTCACAATTGAGCATTTAAACCAGGGGTGAGTCAGAAGTATAAATTATTATATTAATTTAAATCGGGATTATGTGTGTGGATTTTCGCACTGGTCTGAACAAAAACTACAGACTGGATTATTGAAAATGAACATTCATTCTCTGCCAGTAGGAGGCGCTTTTGGAACATCAGAAATATTGCGGTTTCCCTGGTAGCGGCTGTAAACAAAGCAGCGCTCCTCTCATAAACGCTACTTTAGCAAATCAAATTAAAATGCCATCGAAACTTTTCTGTAGACAGTTGGTTCCATTCAGAGATTTATTCATATAAAACCTTGAATTAGTGAGAACGAGAAATATAGAATATATAATAATATGGCCTATATTGACCAGGAAACACTGATGAGTTACCAGCGTAAAGGCCCGTTCACACCAAGAACGATAACTATAAAGATAACGATAAAGATACAGTTCTAAAAATCGTTCTCAGTATTAAAGAATAGCAGTCCACACCACAGCGATAACAATAAAGGCACAGAGAAACCCTATCATTGGAATCACCTTCAAAACGATTTTTTCCCAGCTGATGAACGATACAAACATTAACAGCTGGAGAATTTAAAGCGGCAGACGAGCACGCGCTTAGAAAAGCGATATCTGGGATATCTGGACGATATCGTCCGCTGGTGTGGATGCTAATATAATTATCTTTATAGTTATCGTTCTTGGTGTGAACGGGGCTTAAGCCTGTGTGGATAGGCTGTCTAATTCTAAACTTTAAAATACATTTATTTTAACTACAAATTTAAATAAAACAAAAAAAAATAATGAAAAGGCAATTATACATTTACACACCTAAGGATTATATCAACCAAAAAAGCAACTGCATATGTGTCCTCTACTTGGTTCCTTCTCATAAATGAGAAAGCGGCATTTAAAACAATTATAAACATATAATACACACTGTTTCCCAATATTTAACTACAGCTTCAGATGCATGATATTTTAATCTCCTTCAAGCAAAATACACAAGAAGCACGTTCAACTCGGACAGTTGCCACGGTAATAAACACTGTAAACAACAACCGTTTGCGGTTATCTTCTTAGCAATATTCACAATGTTGCCTAATTTTATATTGGCAACAAAACAAGTAAATAAATTCTGACTATTCACCACACAAATTTCATGTATCCCTGCAATTAAGAAAATTTGGCAGATTCTAAAGCCATTTTTTTAAATAAAATTTGACTTTCCCAACTCAAATCATCTGATGTTGTAAACTGCACTTTACAGCTGAAATCTCAGTATGAATTGGATCACAGCTCCAGATGCCCAGAATTGCAAAGACAAAAGTACAGTCATGTTTCCATTACGCCTAATCTGTGCGTAGGTCACCTGACAAAAAGACACCCCTTACCTGCTGTAGCGGGACCCCCAGCGATCGCAACATTCCCACATGTTCTCCAAAAACAGCCAGCCTCATGGTGACACTGTAGCACCGCTGTAGAGGCAAAAGCATGAAGCAGCCAAAGAGTGGGTCACCGAATGACACAGCCTCATACTGCGCCAGCAGAGCCGAGTATAGGTCATGAAAGGAAGCCAAGCCTGGTGGTGGTGAGCCCAGATCCAGCGCCTCAAGCTGAGCTGGCCGTGTTAGCCTGCGAAACAGCACCCAAGTAAGCTCTTGCACAGGCCGCTCCAGGAAGAGGTCACTGGAGCACAGAAAGACACAGGCTAGCCGGGCTAACTTTGCCACTGGTGGCACCGCCGTGAGCGCCTGCTCTCGCCAACTCTCCAGAACAAGCAGCCATTGAAGGCAGTTAGTGACTGACTGCACTGACCCTGCTGGAAGAGACTCAACCTGATGCCCACCACCAGCTGACAGCCCCATTCGCTCATAGAGACTTATGAGCGGTAAGAAGGGCCAATCAGAAGGCAGGGAGGGGCCGGTAAGTTCAGGTAGGAGATGAGAGCTGACAAAAGGCGTTCGGCCGAGGTACCGGTCACGGGATGAAAGGACAGAGGATTCCATGTGTGCAAGGTGGGTGAGGTAACAACCGCGGATGGAGGGCAAATGATGGAGAGCGTCACGCAGCAGAGCACCAACGGTAGGTGAAGTCCTGTCTTTAAGCTGCAGCTCAGCCAATGCAGCCATCTCTGGTTCACCACAGACGCCCTCCCTAACATTAAGTAAAAAAAAAAAACGTGTCATATTACAGCAGTTAATTTCCAAGACAACAACATATTTCTCACAAACATAAAGGTACATCCTTGTAGTGCTTAAATTGTAACATATACTACTAAGTTTGGGATCGGTTAGATTTTTTTCCTTCAGAAATCATTGTAATATGCTGATTTAATGCTTAAGAAACATTCTTTCAAGTTTAATATTTTTTGATCAATAGAAAGATCAAAAGAGCAGTATTTATTTGAAATGCAAATCTGTTGTAACCATTAAGAGTTGTCTTTACTGACCCCAACTTCTGAAGGAGTGTATTTAAAAAAACAGACAATAGATACATTATAAAAAATGACAAATGAATACCATTAAATATTTTTTTTAAAGAAACAAACCAGAATCAACTGTCCATGCACAGACCTGCTGCATTCTGTCTGAAATGTGCAGTTTGCTGCTCTCTTGTGAGTATGATGTGAAACTACAGCTTAATAAAGCTGGGATTTCAGAGTTCACTTTTCTTTTCTTTTTTTTTTTACACTGAATCATTGAAAAGTTAACCATAAACGCATTTAAAGCATGTTTGATACTCTCATTTAAAATGAGAATAACATCTGGAGGTCAACATCTGAACAAAATGAGTACACAATCAGAATATGATGAACACAATAATATGAGATCAAATCTAAATACCCAGCCAAGACCTGAGCAGATTTTAGACAGGAGACACTTATTGTAATTAATCTCTCCCAATGAGTTTCAGCTTTTATCCCTGTGCAGTTAACAAGACATGTCCTCATAGCACATGTCTGAAGAGGTCCAAGAATATTAATACTTTTAACCATTGTACATCAAAGCAACATAAAATACATTAACAATCATATTAAATTAAATTGCCTCCTAGAGACCCTCTGATCTAAAGGCACTTAAACTCTAACTATTAGTTAAGGTTAAACAAAATGAAATTTGCCTTTTTTTTCTTACATCAAAGAATTGAAAATCAAAGAATTGTGGCATTTGTAATGACAATTAACATAAGTTATTAAATTATGATAAAATATGAAAGTGGCTCAAAAAAAGATTTGAAAAAAAGGAAGCATCTGCTAACAAATTATGCCCTTTCCAAAAGATTTTTTTTTTAAATTTCCGTTTAAACAACTGATGTCAAGTTGATGTATAACGTCTAGCTCAGGGGTGCCCAAACTCGGTCCTGGAGGGCCGGTGTCCTGCAGAGTTTAGCTCCAACTTGCCTCAACACCTGCCTTTAAGTTTCTAGTATGCCTAGTAAGAGCTTGATTAGCTGGTTCAGGTGTGTTTAATTGGGGTTGGAGCTAAACTCTTCAGGACACCGGTCCTCCAGGACCGAGTTTGGACACCCCTGGTCTAGCTTATGTGTCTGGAACCACTATATAACAAAATGTGAATATTTTGTGTGACTGAAGTCACTGTAATCATACAATCTATGACACAAACTAGAGCTTTACGGCAAACATCAGAGACTTACGGAAGGAGGCTGTGACTGAAGGTCACGACAGACATGAGTTCATGTGCCTGATATTCACTGCCAGGCAGCAGCCAGGACACTAGAGCCAGCGATACTTGGTGGAACAAGGTGGCATGTTTGGCCACCTCTGGGTCAACTGAAACCTAAAAAGTATTAAGTTACAATAAAAGCACTAAAAGGCATTACAATTCATTTCTTTAACTAACCGAATGCTTTTCAAATAAAACCAGCATATTTAAGACTTATATTTTCAGTTTCAAGCATAGTTAATATTAATTAATCACAATGTATTGCATTTATTAAGCAAAGAAAAGAAAACTACATTTTATTTTCTAATTAAAATATATTCAACATTTTATATTTATATTATATATATATATATATATATATATATATATAAAATCATTAAATAATTATTTAGAATAATTACAATTATGATTTAAATTATATATAAATATATGTATGTGAGTGTGTGTGTAAACATGCATAAAATGTATGCAAATTTGTTAAATGCAGAGGTTGCAGTTACCAGCTTGTGAGCCAGTCTGAGCAGCAGATACAGCAGGTGGTGCTCGTGGCATAAAATCCAGGCACTCATGTGAGAAACAGAGGGCATGGCTCCGATACAAGACCGCAGATAACTCAGTACAGAGTCCGAGAGGATGAGAGGACTGAACTGATGAGAGACAAGAGAAAGAAATTTACCACCAAGTTTATCTCAGCTCATTTATTCGAGATCAAAATGAATTTACCTTCTTTATTAAGCCTTTGTGGATGGAGGTGATGGTGTTCAGCAGGTACAGGAGGGCAGTAGGGAGAGGCAGAGGGGAGTTGAGCCCTGCTATTGTGCTGGTGGTCTTCATCCTCGAGCAGTCCAGACCTGGCAGACTGGAGACGACGTCCCCACCAGCTGCACTCAGCCGGGGGTTACAGATCATAGAACTGGACCTGCAGCAGGAGAAGAGAACATAATCACTAATATGTTCCAATTATACAATATCTGTTCTTTTTGTATGGTTTAAAATCATCACTATAGACTTTAAATTACAAGTTACTTAGATCTAACATACAATATAAGCATAGTCTTATCCTATATTTATTTAGTTAGTTATTTCCCATATGAGCGTCAATGACTATATTAATGGCAAAAATAATACAACATACAATTAAACTTCTAAAACCTGCAATAAAATTCAGGAAATTCAGGAAATATATTTTACTTGATTCTTTAAGCAAACAAGTAAATTGTAAAGAAAAACTAACAGTCATATATTAGTAATTTTATTGTGCATGTACACTGTAACACCACAAATAAAGTCATTATAATTGTAAAATTATTACTAATTTTACTAATCTTACAAAAAAAAATCTCACTGAAATTATTATTTTATTAATATAACATTTATTTTATTGTTATATTATATTATATTATATTATATTTAGTGCTGTCATAAGGTTAATCGTGATTAATCGCATCCAAAATAAAAGTTTTTGTTTACATAATATATGTGTGTGTACTGTGTATATTTATTATGTACTGTATACATAAATAATCATGCATACAGTATATATATTTTTTATATTTACACGTATTTACATGTATATATTTATATTCATATAATTTATATTATATATAAATATATTTAATACATAAACATAATTTTCTTAAAAATATACATGCATGTGTGTGTATTTATATATACATAAGACATACACAGTACACACACATATATTATGTAAACAACATCTTTTATTTTGGATGCAATTAATCGTTTAACAGCACTAATTATATTATATTATATATTGTTGTGGATATGTTTAATTCTCTTAATGCAGAAACTATCAGTCAATAGGTTTCTAAAAGTTAATAACTGATTTGTTTAAAAAAAACATGAATTAATAGGATATATAGTAACAGATGTAGTTAATCTCAGGAAATCTCAGTAAGAGTTTACTGTACCTAAAGCAGCTGGTTATATTTTGCATGGCCTGATGGGATATCAGTGGCAGAAGCACATCTGAAGTTAGTGACTCGAGTTCCTGTAGACACTGTACCGGCTGGAAAGAGCTCTGACAAAGGAATCAGATCAGATCATTCACATTACATATGCAAAGGATGGTAATTATTTAAAATATCTGTAATTTTAGGCCCATTTGCGCTAAGAGTTTAAGTTACCACAACTACATTTTGATATAATCCAAAGGGATAAATATATGAAAGAAAAAAGTACGCAAGGTTGTGAATGGCACTCAATTTCTACTAGCAGTGTAAAAAAAAAACTTAAAATGCTTTTTTGTGAAGATACATTATCAGCAGCTATTTTGTGCAGACAGCATTATCTTGCCTTGAGGGATCTGACTTAATGCACTGAATAATGTGGAATAATCGTTCATATTTTGGTGTTTATCACACCAGAAGCTTTAATGAAGGGCAGTTTGGACCTGAAAGACGCCACTGATTATCCACTTTGATTCTGAGAGTTGAGCTCCTAATGTCCTACCATATGCATTTATTGCTCAATCATTTATTGATTGTACTTAAAAGTGGCTAAATATAAGCTTCAGGTAGATTTTACATGCCTCCATAAGAACAGTTTTTAAAATAACCTTGTTTAGGGGGGCTGGTGTGACACTGGCTTTGATGCTTATTTCTTTCTTATTAATACCTACTTGTACACAGAGCTGTGAATAATACGCCTCCATGTAGAGCAGGTAGGATGGAAGCAGAATCAGAGCACTTGACATTTGAGCTGGGCCATCGAGTGCTCTCACACAGCCCTTGAGAGAGCTAATGACAGTGGGCTGGAGACCCGTCACATGACTCCACACAACCGGAGGAGGTGGAGGACACTCTGCACCCTGAGCACTGACAATACACACAGAGAATCAGCTCAAGGCCATATCCAAAATGTATAGCCCACAAATGAAACTGCAATATGATTATTAATAAAGCAAGACATAAATTATGGTGGTACATATTTCTCTTAATAAAAATGAAAACACTCTAACAGCTGTCAATCAGTTCCTGACAAACTGTAAAACCTACATCAAACAGAAAATAGTTCAAAATCTCTTTCTAGTTATTTTTTAAGGAATCCATGAAATCGCTTAATTAGTGCACTTTTCCTTTTCCTTTTTGTTCCAGCAGGATGTATGAAATAGCTAAATATATACATACTGTATAATGTAAGTACATAATCTTTAATTCATTTTTGTAACAAATACTTAAGTTTAATAATTGTATTAAATGTGATAAATAATGATAGTTTTTATTAGTATTAGCATGATGTATTTCGAAACATGACAGTCAATGAATATTCCCCTAAAACTGATTTAATCATATTTATTAATGTTTATAAACATTATTAATAATATAACAGTAAAAATATCAAATGCATACTGTTCTTTTAAACTTTCTATTAATTGAAAAATCACGAAAAATTAATCAAATATTAAGCAGCAGAACTGTTTTCAACATGGATTATAATAAGAAATGTTTCTTGAGCAGCAAATCAGCATATTAGAATGATTTCTGAAGGATAATGTGACATTGAAGACTGGAGCAATGACGCTGAAAATGCAACTTTGCAATCACAGGAATTAATTTCATTTTAAAATGTATTAAAATAGAAAATTGTTATTTTAAATTGTAATAATATTTCACAACAGTACTGCATTTTTAATCAAACAAATCCAGTGAAAATAAGAGAACTCTTTCAAAAACGTAAAAAAATCCTATCAACCCATAAACATTTGAACGGTAGTGTATATTAATAGTTTTGAAATATGAAAATATATGAAATAATAATTCTTAAATGATCAAAAGTAGCAATCAAATACATACACTCTATTAACATTTAATAAATTATTTTATTTATATAATGTGCAATTGTTGATACATCTGGACATTGTTTGCTACAATGGTTACATCGTAAAAGTGCAGTCTCACCTGACTAGGTCTCTCTGCAGTTCTTCATGGCATCCTGCCGTTTGAGTGACCTGAGTCAGCAGCACGAGCAGAGCTCTGATTGGGTCCAGCTCCAGAGGCAGCACAGCCTCAGATGAAGCACACCACCAGTTCCCAGCCTGCAACCTCTTCACCAGCACAGGATACAGGTCCCTGGAATAAAGCACACACTCACCGTCAGTCACTACAATCACATGCTTTGAATACATTCCCAAACATCTGTATATTCACAAATTGCACTGTATTTTAAAGTGTAAAGTGGCTGGTCCTCCTCACGTGTACAGATTGCAAGCCTGTCCGTAGCTGGCAGCCACTGCGAACAGCCTCAGCGCCTCTGTACTGCAGCGAAGAGCTTCACCTGCTTCCAGCAACATCTCTGATGGTTCCACAACCACGAAACGTGACAAAACCTCCTTCCCTCCTAAAGAGTTAAGCTAAGACGCACAGACTAATTACGGCTAAGCTTGACTTTCAGATAGTATATACTAAAATGTACAATTTTAGAGTATAAGAACACCCTTAAGGAAGTTTTACTTTAATTTTCCACTTTAATTAACCAAATTATTAATATTTGACATCAATAAAGCATAGTAGCCCACAGCAAGACTATATATATATATTCATATTTCAGCACAACAATATGGTTTGACATCTGAGTAGGAGACCCGTCACTTGTTTTAATAAGCATCATACTCATTTACTAAAGTGGGTGGGAGACCTGTCAATTTTGTAATAAGTATTATAATTATTCACAAGTAGTGGGTGCTTGACACTGTTAACCTACACAATTTAGTGGATACTTACTATTCTAGCACAAGCATGCCTCCCAGCACTTGCTAAAACACGAAGCAGCTTCATCGCCAAGGCAACAGGGAGCCCATACAAAGAGGATGGAGCCTGTGAGGTGGCAGGAGCCCAGGAGCAGGGAAGAAACTCAGCAATCACAGTGTTCATTAGCCGCGGACAGTCCAGGATCTGACCGAGAAAAAGGTTTGAATTTTAATGAAAAACAACATAAATATTTGTGCAAACAATGTGTAAATTGTATCATTAGTCCAAATCTAAAGTAAAAACACAATGTAGCAGTGAAGTTCAGATCATAAGGTAATAGCAAAGTGCAGAGGATTCGGAACAGTGTTATTATTGTTGTATAGTGTTGCTATTGTACGTTTGGTATACTAAACTGGTATACTTAACATCTGCTAAATTGGAACAACTAATTTTGTACTTAATGCACTTTAATTGTGCAGAAGTAGTGCTCAAGCCCAACTAAAGATATACTGAAGTATATTTGATTGTGCTAAAGTGGAACTATTGCAAGTACACTTCAGGTACACTTTAAATGCCCTGTATTTCAAAGATCATACAATCCTCTTAAATGGTGACATTAAAACACATTTTAGGCTTAATATTAAGAAATGTACATTGTGCACAAGTAGTACTCCAAATAAAGTTCAATTATAATTTTTATATCAAGTCTCAAGAGATACAGTGGGGGAAAAAAGTATTTAGTCAGCCACCAATTGTGCAAGTTCTCCCACTTAAAAAGATGAGAGAGGCCTGTAATTTTCATCATAGGTATACCTCAACTATGAGAGACAAAATGAGAAAAAAAAATCCAGAAAATCACATTGTAGGATTTTTAAAGAATTTATTTGCAAATTATGGTGGGAAATAAGTATTTGGTCAATAACAAAATTTCATCTCAATACTTTTTATATACCCTTTGTTGGCAATGACAGAGGTCAAATGTTTTCTGTAAGTCTTCACAAGGTTTTCACACACTGTTGCTGGTATTTTGGCCCATTCCTCCATGCAGATCTCCTCTAGAGCAGTAATGTTTTGGGGCTGTCGCTGGGCAACACGGATTTTCAACTCCCTCCAAAGATTTTCTATGGGGTTGAGATCTGGAGCCTGGCTAGGCCACTCCAGGACCTTGAAATTCTTCTTACGAAGCCACTCCTTCGTTGCCCGGGTGGTGTGTTTGGGATCATTGTCATGCTGGAAGACCCAGCCACGTTTCATCTTCAGTGCCCTTGCTGATGGAAGGAGGTTTTCACTCAAAATCTCACGATACATGGCCCCATTCATTCTTTCGTTTACACGGATCAGTCGTCCTGGTCCCTTTGCAGAAAAACAGCCCCAAAGCATGATGTTTCCACCCCCATGCTTCACAGTAGGTATGGTGTTCTTTGGCTGCAACTCAGCATTCTTTCTCCTCCAACCACGACAAGTTGAGTTTTTACCAAAAATTTCTATTTTGGTTTCATCTGACCATTTGACATTCTCTCAATCCTCTTCTGGATCATCCAAATGCTCTCTAGCAAACTTCAGATGGGCCTGGACATGTACTGGCTTAAGCAGGGGGACACGTCTGGTACTGCAGGATACTGATGGATTTGTACGCAGTGTGTTACTGATGGTAGCCTTTGTTACTTTGGTCCCAGCTCTCTGCAGGTCATTCACTAGGTCCCCCAGTGTGGTTCTGGGATCATTTTGACCCCACGGGGTGAGATCTTGCGTGGAGCCCCAGATCGAGGGAGATTATCAGTGGTCTTGTATGTCTTCCATTTTCTAATAATTGCTCCCACAGTTGATTTCTTCACACCAAGCTGCTTACCTATTGCAGATTCAGTCTTCCCAGCCTGGTGCAGGTCTACAATTTTGTTTCTGGTGTCCTTTGACAGCTCTTTGGTCTTGGCCATGGTGGAGTTTGGAGTGTGACTGTTTGTGGTTGTGGACAGGTGTCTTTTATACTGATAACGAATTCAAACAGATGCCATTAATACAGGTAACGAGTGGAGGACAGAGGAGCCTCTTAAAGAAGAAGTTACAGGTCTGTGAGAGCCAGAAATCTTGCTTGTTTGTAGGTGACCAAATACTTATTTTACCGAGGAATTTACCAATTAATTCTTTAAAAATCCTACAATGTGATTTTCTGGATTTTTTTCCCTCATTTTGTCTCTCATAGTTGAGGTATACCTATGATGAAAATTACAGGCCTCTCTCATCTTTTTAAGTGGGAGGACTTGCACAATTGGTGGCTGACTAAATACTTTTTTGCCCCACTGTATGTCAGTAAATATGTTAATAGACTTGAAAAATACTTAAATATATTTTAAATATATTATTTTCTTACTAGGGTATAAAATAACACTGGTTCAGAATTCAGCTACCTGTGTTGCTGCAGCAGTCGAGTGGCGAGCGATCCGGATCAGAACCTCCAGAATATCAAGAACAACCCGGGGGGAGGGCCGCACCACCTCCAGGATATACCGCAGCCGAGGAAGACCCTGCATTTTCAGAAAGCCCTGATGGCAACACAGAAATTTCAGTAATTCTGCATAAGCAGCAACTAACTTTGCAGAAAGAAAGCAATCTAAAGCTGGGGACACACTACATGACTAGCTGAAACATTCTAAGACTGACCTCAACACACTTAATGACTGTTTCCATCAACTGGAACAGATTTTAGTCTTTGACAATCGGAAAGGAGCACAAACCTAATGACTGAGTCACTCCACTACACAACACACTTAACGACTGGCATGTCACGACTGGACAAATTCTGCCAAACAACTCACAAAAACCGCAGCTGCTGCCCCACAACACTGCGGACAACACCGGTGCACTTTTACCTACTGAAACATTGAGGTCTGTTTTACTTTTCTTATGTTCTTAATTTAACAGAAAAGTTTTTTTCTGCTATGTTGGTGATCCTAATAAATGTCACAGCAATGTGTTTTGAATATGTTTTGCATTAAGTCCGATGCTCCTCTTTCTTTTTTGGAATTATTGAGTGAGTAGACACATTTCCTTATGTATTTTCAAATGCCTAGGCCTATGTTTAATTCCCTTAATTATAACATTTCTAGCCTATTTTTAAAAGTTTAGTCCAGCAACAGTTTATTAATTATCTCATGTATGTCTAAAATCAGGGATTAAAAATGAATTGGTTCCAAGTAAAAAGGGTAGGTAATTTTTTCGTTACATTAGGCTACTCGAGATTGGCTACCGGTTAGAACGAAATAAAAAATCACTTAATAAATTCAAGGCACTCTAATTTCCTCATCCATTTGACACAAAACTATTATATATAATTAATATATTTATAGAATAATTTTATTTCGTCATATTCGTGATTTATGATTTAGGTTATTCGTTCCTATATTCGTTATGAAGAAAATTCATTAGCCGCCCTAGCCTATTTGTTATGAAGTTGATTTAAAAATTCTTCACAACAAATTTGAAGAAGTTAAAAGTTGAGAAAAAATGGAAATAGCCCGTAGATAGGCCTATAGGCTAATTCAAATTTTTCTTAACATTTATTAGACTGCAGATCGAAATAAAATAATTATTGATAATCTTTCAAATTAGAGAAATCACTGACATAATTTAGGCTATAATTTTCTAAAACGAAACCATTTAATTTGCAGTGTTAACGAATTAAAAGAAAGTCAAGAAAGAAATAACAAGAACTATCGAGATTTTTCTTGCAATCAAGAAAAAAATATGACAAAATTACAAAACGAATGCTGAATGATGTTTGACAGTGAACGCATCTGCTCTGTATAGCTGCAATCTCTGGTGTCAGTCGCAAATATTAAACATGTTTTAAAAAATCTTTGTGAAAACGACTGGTTCTTTAATTCTAAGATTATAATCTTTAGATACCACATACTATGCAACTTTTTCTGCCGACTGTAAACAGCGACTGAGCCCAACTGGAATAGACCCGGTCCGATTGGGCACGATCCGTCATCAAGACCAATCCATTCATAATCGACCTGACAGTCGTGTAGTGTGTTCTCGGCTTTAGACCCCAGTTACCTTGACAACATCCTGCCTAGCAACATCATGATCTGTTTTTTTTTCTTCTTTCTCTTTAGTAGTTTCTTTCATGGTCTCATCCAAGCCTTCATCATCCTCGTCCTCATCCTCCTGAGCAGTGGGCAGTAAAGGAAAGGTTGCCATCCCGAGCAGCCATGAGAAAGCATTATCCAAGCACTCCTAGGATGAGACAAATTGGAAATGTTGTGGTTACTTGTAACCAGTGTTGGGGGTAACTCATTACAAGTAACGAGAGTTACGTAATCAGATTACTTTTTTCAAGAAACTAGTAAAGTAACGCATTACTTTTTAATTTACAAGAGAATATCTGAGTTACTTTTTCAAATAAGTAAAGTTACATTTTTCCCCCCAATTTATTGACTGACAGCTCTCCTGTTCCCACGTTGAGAAATCAGAAGATGTTACTGTAGTTCTAAAATAAATATGAATATGCATTAATTCATCTCACTCACACAAAAAAAACACAGATTCAGTATTCTTCAAAATGGATAAAAATAATGCAACTCAGAATATGACGCAAACCTGCAATAATTAAATGTTAAACAACACAAATATCCTTTATGTATTTAATCCCATTCTATTAACCAATGTCTTTGCTTCTGACCTTCGATGATCCAGTTCAACCA
>NW_015505957.1:106949-205660 GCF_001515645.1 Sinocyclocheilus grahami
AACACTGGTTCAGAATTCAGCTACCTGTGTTGCTGCAGCAGTCGAGTGGCGAGCGATCCGGATCAGAACCTCCAGAATATCAAGAACAACCCGGGGGGAGGGCCGCACCACCTCCAGGATATACCGCAGCCGAGGAAGACCCTGCATTTTCAGAAAGCCCTGATGGCAACACAGAAATTTCAGTAATTCTGCATAAGCAGCAACTAACTTTGCAGAAAGAAAGCAATCTAAAGCTGGGGACACACTACATGACTAGCTGAAACATTCTAAGACTGACCTCAACACACTTAATGACTGTTTCCATCAACTGGAACAGATTTTAGTCTTTGACAATCGGAAAGGAGCACAAACCTAATGACTGAGTCACTCCACTACACAACACACTTAACGACTGGCATGTCACGACTGGACAAATTCTGCCAAACAACTCACAAAAACCGCAGCTGCTGCCCCACAACACTGCGGACAACACCGGTGCACTTTTACCTACTGAAACATTGAGGTCTGTTTTACTTTTCTTATGTTCTTAATTTAACAGAAAAGTTTTTTTCTGCTATGTTGGTGATCCTAATAAATGTCACAGCAATGTGTTTTGAATATGTTTTGCATTAAGTCCGATGCTCCTCTTTCTTTTTTGGAATTATTGAGTGAGTAGACACATTTCCTTATGTATTTTCAAATGCCTAGGCCTATGTTTAATTCCCTTAATTATAACATTTCTAGCCTATTTTTAAAAGTTTAGTCCAGCAACAGTTTATTAATTATCTCATGTATGTCTAAAATCAGGGATTAAAAATGAATTGGTTCCAAGTAAAAAGGGTAGGTAATTTTTTCGTTACATTAGGCTACTCGAGATTGGCTACCGGTTAGAACGAAATAAAAAATCACTTAATAAATTCAAGGCACTCTAATTTCCTCATCCATTTGACACAAAACTATTATATATAATTAATATATTTATAGAATAATTTTATTTCGTCATATTCGTGATTTATGATTTAGGTTATTCGTTCCTATATTCGTTATGAAGAAAATTCATTAGCCGCCCTAGCCTATTTGTTATGAAGTTGATTTAAAAATTCTTCACAACAAATTTGAAGAAGTTAAAAGTTGAGAAAAAATGGAAATAGCCCGTAGATAGGCCTATAGGCTAATTCAAATTTTTCTTAACTTTTATTAGACTGCAGATCGAAATAAAATAATTATTGATAATCTTTCAAATTAGAGAAATCACTGACATAATTTAGGCTATAATTTTCTTCGACTGCAGAGAAAACGAAACCATTTAATTTGCAGTGTTAACGAATTAAAAGAAAGTCAAGAAAGAAATAACAAGAACTATCGAGATTTTTCTTGCAATCAAGAAAAAAATATGACAAAATTACAAAACGAATGCTGAATGATGTTTGACAGTGAACGCATCTGCTCTGTATAGCTGCAATCTCTGGTGTCAGTCGCAAATATTAAACATGTTTTAAAAAATCTTTGTGAAAACGACTGGTTCTTTAATTCTAAGATTATAATCTTTAGATACCACATACTATGCAACTTTTTCTGCCGACTGTAAACAGCGACTGAGCCCAACTGGAATAGACCCGGTCCGATTGGGCACGATCCGTCATCAAGACCAATCCATTCATAATCGACCTGACAGTCGTGTAGTGTGTTCTCGGCTTTAGACCCCAGTTACCTTGACAACATCCTGCCTAGCAACATCATGATCTGTTTTTTTTTCTTCTTTCTCTTTAGTAGTTTCTTTCATGGTCTCATCCAAGCCTTCATCATCCTCGTCCTCATCCTCCTGAGCAGTGGGCAGTAAAGGAAAGGTTGCCATCCCGAGCAGCCATGAGAAAGCATTATCCAAGCACTCCTAGGATGAGACAAATTGGAAATGTTGTGGTTACTTGTAACCAGTGTTGGGGGTAACTCATTACAAGTAACGAGAGTTACGTAATCAGATTACTTTTTTCAAGAAACTAGTAAAGTAACGCATTACTTTTTAATTTACAAGAGAATATCTGAGTTACTTTTTCAAATAAGTAAAGTTACATTTTTCCCCCCAATTTATTGACTGACAGCTCTCCTGTTCCCACGTTGAGAAATCAGAAGATGTTACTGTAGTTCTAAAATAAATATGAATATGCATTAATTCATCTCACTCACACAAAAAAAACACAGATTCAGTATTCTTCAAAATGGATAAAAATAATGCAACTCAGAATATGACGCAAACCTGCAATAATTAAATGTTAAACAACACAAATATCCTTTATGTATTTAATCCCATTCTATTAGTGAGGGGACTGTGACGATTTGTTAATCTAATGAATAATTGATTTGTTAAATCAAATAAAAATTAGTGTGTCAGATTGGTCGAGATGCTACAATACTAATAAGCAAAAATTACTCTAGACAATCATTCGTGTGTCTTTTTTATTGCTGAAGTGTGTTGAAATTTCTTCTTCTGCATTCTACTGTACGGACTTAAATTTACTTTCTCTTCAGCCTGAGGCTTATTCATTTCACTTTTGGTGTGAAAAGGCTTTTATATTTGCCAAAAATATAACTTTTTTTATTTTAAAAACAAACAAGCAAGCCCTGTCCAGATTTTAAAAGTAACGCAAAAGTAACGTAATGCATTACTTTCCATAAAAAGTAACGAAATTAGTTACTTTTTTATGGAGTAACGCAATATTGTAATGCATAACTTTTAAAAGTAACTTTTCCCAACACTGCTTGTAACTTCTTGTGGCAAAAGTGCATAAACGATATGCAAGACGATTGTCTCTTACTTCACCGTCAGATGAAACCAGCAGAGCTCGCAAGGCATGCACTGCTGCTGACATCACACCCTCCACACTGTCATCCAGGGAGAACCGCAGAAGAAAGAGGACTCCAGCATCCAATAAAGAAGACAAGACGCTGCCCTTCAGAGAGGAAATGTACTCACCAGCCCGGGCCTGATGGAGAACACGTGTACAGTGTTTATAAGAGACAAATCTACAGAAACAGAAAGAAACAGCCACAAACCTTCTTTTGGCATTAAAAATCAAGTCATGATTTACTAAAGACAAGCAGTAAATAACTAGCAATGAAAAAGTGTGGATATATATGTCTTAACCCAGGCAGACAGATAGATAGATGTGCATCTTTAAGAGGATCCAGCATTTACTCTCTCATAATACCATCTTTGTGGACTCAAATCTACAAGAAATATAATGGCTTTTCACAGCAACTCAATGAACTTTTGTTTTAATTTTGAAATGTTTGTTTACTTTGGCCAGGACATTAGCGAGAGTGCTGATGGCCAGATTGCGCTGTTGGTTCAGCTGACTGCGAGAGAGGAGGAAAAGCTCTTGCAGCGAGTAGCCAGCCAGCTGGAACAGAGGAGAGAGAGAAATTTATAGTTAGTATTACACATATACAACAACTACACATGCCTGCATTTGACTAATACAAACACCTAAAAGAAGTTCTGGCATCAGTTCTAGAATTTAGCTGAACCTACTCACCTCTGGCTCCTCTCCATGGTGATGCAAGCCTAAATGGGTGGGCAAGTCTTTGGTGGGTGGGATGAGAGTGCCAGCAAAATCAAAACGTGCTTGCATAGCCTTTAATAAAGCATTCATGCAAACAAGAACATAGAATAACATTATTAAAGTCAGTACAAAAGGAAATGTCACCCTATTTTCTAAATGAATGTTGTAGATCTTGCTTCATGCATGTTTCACTTTTTAAATTTAGTTTTGACCTTGTAATTTTTGTTCAAAATGTTATAACTTGATCTTCCAATGAGATGACAGACTTCTCTCTGGTGATGTATGCCAGACTTCTCCAATCATTTTGCATGCATGCAGCAATGTGAGTTGTAGGGGTGGGCGATATACCAGTAGACACGATTAACCGGTAGAAATTTGTCAACCGGTAGAGATTTTGGACTATCTTTCTATCATGGTTACAGGCTCACGTGATGTTGCTGTGCTACGTGATCATGAAAACGTATTGGTTTGTACGTCCTCATACAGCGTGGAGGTATTAAACTGCTTTATAGGGCTTGTTATATTTATAGGAAGTTATATTTGCTGCTTTATAGGCCTTGAACGGTTAAATACACAGACACACTTGTCAAAATGCCCGTCTTTGCAAGTATCCTCGTAAACACAGTAGGTCTTAAGTGAAAACAAACAGCTGAGAAAGAAACTGTGTAACAGTATATTGGATCCAGGCAGCTCTTAAAGTGACAGCAGTCTAATATCCCTGCTGTCTGTCATTCATGTTAATCAAACAACAAAAGTGAAAATCTCTCACTGCTTTTGACTAAATTACTTTTGTAACTTTAATAAGAAGAAATTTATATTTAATTGACAGTGATGAATATGCAGTGTTTTTATAAATTTGATTATTTTATACAATGTATGTAGCATTTCTTATTTGCTTGTTCTACTGTAGTTTTTTGTCCTTTTGCTTGTAGTTAGTTTTTTATTATTATTTAATCGCTGACTGTCGTCAGTGAGCTTGAGGTTTTTTTTTGTTTTGTTTTTTTATTTAGGCTAGTATTAGTTTTTGTGATATTGACACTGGTGACATGAATTATGAAATTTCTATGGCATCAAAACTTTTGATATCAAAAAGACCTTATTTAAAGCAAAAATAACTATATTGTGATATATCTCGTTACCGTGAAATAAAACGACTCATACCGTGATATATGATTTTGGTCATATCCCCCACCCTAAGTAAGTTGTATGGGATATTTTTACATAATTGTGAGAAGCCGAATAATTTGAAGTATAATTCATGTCTGTAGTACAAACAATGCAGTATTAGTTACAGTATGTGCCATTTTTGGGGTTTTAAAAAAGTAAGTTCTACTGATGCTTGCCTTAACAAGCACAACTAAATAAACAACTCCTAAGATTTAGTGGTTTGTACTTTTTTGGTGCTCTGCTCCCTGGGTGCAGGAAGGTCTCTTGTCCATTCCAGTTTTTCTGGCTCCACCTTGTCCATGTGAAGCCATTCCTTTTGAGGCTTGATTGGCAGCTCCTTCTCTGTAAATAATAAATAACACCAATATTACAAATGATTAATAGTAACAGAGAGCAACAAAAAACACTAGACTTTCAGTTTAACAGCCTATTCCAGTTCCCATGCATATTGACATATACAGCACCACATGCTGACAGCAGTGCAACTACGGAAGGACTGTTCTCTGAACAGTAACCCCTGATGTGCTTCATCCATAAACGTCAATGAGTTCCTCTTATCTCTATTACCTTAAAACAAATTGGTGCTTGCTCTAGCTAACTCTGCTCTAATCAGTCTAATTGAAATTGATGCATCTGCTTTAGCATGCTGGCCTCACAGCTTAGCTGGACAGATCTGCAAAGTGTACAGTCCTGAATATGTGTGGTGAGTTCCAAGCCGAGGGTGAATAACGAACTGGAAACCATCCAACTTGTGCTGACAAGATTGAGAAGACCACATCTGGTACATTAGCTTTACTTTCTAATGCTATATGCATGCAGACCAGTCCAAAGTCCCCATTCAGCTTTCTTCATGAAACTAAAGCAATGCTGTAATACGGAGTAGTATGTGTCAAATAAATCTCAAATACGTAGGTTGACTGTGTGTGTAATAACATTTTTACAACATTTATTCACCATGCAGTGGTAGATGATGAGATCTGTCTCTGCCAAACAAGCCCTGAACTCACTTACCTGTAATTGGAGGTTGAGCTCCAAGCTGATTCTCATCTTCCTCATCCTCCTCCATGGTATCCCACTGAGACTCCTGAGCTTTTATTGTGTGGTCTAACTGTGGAGACGTGCTGTTAGGCAGAGGTTCATTCAGGAAGTCTTCTCTTTGCACAGGACCAGACGCTGACTCAGATCCTGGGGTTCTCTGTGCCCTTCGAGATCTCACGAAGTCTACTAATCTAGGGCCTGACATAAAATAACAACATGAGGGCGAAGTGAACAAAATGTCAGTTACAAAAAGCATGTTCCACAAATTAGGTCTAAAAATTAAGATATAAATAAAACAAATAAAATAAACAACACAAAATGTTAACAAAGTGGTCCGTGAAGGCTGCTTAAACTTCAGAAAACGGCAATCAAGCTCAGGAGGTCAAATTATGGACACTTTAAATTAAATATTTAATTTTATATGAGGTTTGCAACCCTGCTAAAATATGAGATATTTCTTAGCAACAAATATTAAATATATCTACCGATCAAAAGTTTGGTGTCAGTAGAATTTTTTTATGTTTTTTAAAGGGATAGTTCACCCAAAAATGTATTATATATTATATTAAAAATTATATTATTAATTACTCACCGTCATGTCATTCCAAACCCATAAGACCTTCGTTCATCTTCGGAACACAAATTAAGATATGTTTGGTCTTGCGGGTTTGGAACGACATGAGGGTGAGTAATTAATGACAGAATTTTCATTTTTAGGTGAACTATCCCTTTAAAGTCTTATGTTCACCAATACTGCATTTATTTGATCAAAAATACAATAAAACTGTAATGATGTAAAATTTTATTACAATTTAAATTTTAAATTTTAGAATTCTTTATAATATGCTGCTTTGGTGCTCAAATATTTCTTATTATTATCAATGTTGAAAACAGTTGTGCTGCTTAATATTTTTGTGGAAACTGATATCTTTTTTCAGGATTCTTTGACAAATCGAAAGTTCAAAACACATTATTTTATTTGAAATTAAAATCTATTTTAACATTATAAATGTCTTTACTATCAATTTAGATCAATTTAATGCATCATTGCTGAATAAATATATTAATTTCTTTAAAGAAATCTTAATGACCCCAAACTTTTGAATGGTAGTGTGCATAAAAATTAAATATAATTTATGCAATTACTATGCTAGAATGGGTTTGCAAATACAACGGTTGCACATTATAATAATTCAGAAGACTAGCTTGTTAGGGACCAACTAATACATGTACAGTGATGGCCAAAAGTTTTGGCAGTGACATAAATTTTGTTTTGCAAAGTTTGCTGCTTCAGTATTTGTAGATTATTTTTCCACATGTTTCTATGGTATACTGAAAAACAGAGTTTTAAAGGCTTTTATTAGCAAAAAAATATGAGTCAATATTTACAGTGTTGACCCTTGTTCTTCATAACCTCTGTAATTCGCTCTGGCATGCTGGATATTAGTTTCTGGGCCAAATCCTGACTGAGGGCAATCCATTCTTGCCTTATTAGTTCTCGGGAGTTTATCACAATTTGTGGGCTTCTGCTTGTCCCCTTGCCTTTTGAGGACTGACCACAGCTCCTCTGAGATCCGGGGAGTTGCCTGGCCACAGATCCAAAATTTGAATGCAATGATCTTCGAGCCACTTCTTGATCACTCTTGCTTTGCGACATGGTGCTCCATCATGCTGGAAAATCCACATATCATCACCAAATCACTGGATTGTTGGAAGAAGTTGTTGAGGGACGTTTTGATACCATTCTTTATTCATGGCAGTGTTTTGGGGCAGAATTATGAGAGAGCCCATTCCCTTGGTTGAAAAGCAACCCCACACATGGATGGTCTCAGGATGCTATCACTCTTGCTTTGCGACATGGTGCTCCATCATGCTGGAAAATGCACATATCATCACCAAATCACTGGATTGTTGGAAGAAGTTGTTGCAGGACGTTTTGATCCCATTCTTTATTCATGGCAGTGTTTTGGGGCAGAATTATGAGAGAGCCCATTCCCTTGGTTGAAAAGCAACCCCACACATGGATGGTCTCAGGATGCTTCACTATTGGCACGTCACAGGACTCATGGTAGCGTTCACCTTTTCTTCTCCGAACAATCGACTGGTAACTTTGCACCAGTCTTCTGCTGTCCAATCCGTGTACTTCATGCAGAATTTCAGTCTGTCCTTGACGTTTTTCTTGGAGAGAAGTGGCTTCTTTGCTGCCCTTCTTGACACCAGGCCGTTGTCCAAAAGTCTTGGCCTCACTGTGCGTGCAGATGCTCTCACACCAACCTGCTGCCATTCCTGAGCAAGCTCTGCACTGCTGGTGACACGATTCCGTATCTGACTCCTCAGGAGGAGACGGTCCTGGTGCTTGCTGGACACTCTGGGACGTCCTGAAGACTTCTTCACTGCAGTTGAACCTCTCTCCTTGAAGTTCTTGATGACCCGGTAAATGGTTCTTTCAGGTGCAATATTCTTTGTAGCAATTTCCTTGCATGTGAGGCCATTTTGATGCAAAGCGATGATGCTGCACGTGTTTCTTTGGAGGTAACCATTGCTAACAAGAACACAATGATTGGAAGCGCTTCTTCCCTCCTTTTATAGCAATCAGTCTGCTCTTACAATCTAAGGCCCTGTCCACACGAACGCGGTTATTTTTAAAACTGCAGCGTTTTCTATGCGGTTAGGCCGTTTGTCCACACGCAAACGCAGCACCAGTTCACTGAAACCGAACATTTTTGAAAACGCCTGCCAGGGTGAAGATTTTCAAAAACTCCGGTTGCAGTGTTATCGTGTAGACAGCAAAACCGGAGTTTTTGGCTTGTGACGTCTGCGCCTGCGCTGTTATCTCCGCCTACTGGAGACTTTTTCAGGCTTCTGATTGGCCAACATGGCTTTACGGTTGAGATTATATCGCCACCTGTTGGTTTGGCATGCTCTTGACAGTGATTCATAGTATGCGTTTGCGTTTTCATGTGGACAGAGATTTACCCGTGTACGTGTGGACATGGCCTAATTAGTATGATAGTGATTTCACCTGACTAGTACTCATTCACACTTTCACATGTGCTGCTGATATGATTAGTCAATTAATGTTAGCTGGTCATTTTGTGTCAGGATAAAAAAAACTGTGAAAATTGTTTTTTTTGTGAAAAGTTCATTTTTTTGGCCAATGAAGCTTTTAGCAATTATTTAAAATGCATCGGATTACTCTACACAATAATCTAGAAACAACGTGAATGAACACCACAACAGCTTAAGCAGCAAACTTTGCAAAACACAAAATTTATGTCACTGCCAAAACTTTGCCAACACTACCACGACTGTATATATTATAAATATATTTCCCAAAAACTAACAAATATATATTTGTATAGAGTATTTTTTTTCCTTACAATAACCTGAGTAGGGGGCTGTTGACACAGATCACATTTTTTAATATAAATCTGAAGATGTTTCATGTTTGGCATTAGAAGTTCAATTCAATTCAATTCAAGTTTATTTGTAGAGCGCTTTTTACGATACAAATCGTTGCAAAGCAGCTTTACAGAAAATTAAGTTTCAACAATATATTTCGTAGTAGCTTATCAGTGGTGACTATGTCAGTTAATGTACATATGGCCAAGCTGTGCCAGCAGCTTCCTCTGTTCCTCCAGGATCTCACTCTGGGACATCGCCTGCAACTTTGTCTGATTCTCCTCATGGATTTTCATTGTCTCCATGCCACTATTTGCAATCCCAAGTCCTTGACCCGTAAGTAGCACAGGGCCACCAACACGGTCTGTAACAGAAGCCCAATCAGAAATCAAGCATGCTTTAGTTAACCATGAAAAACTTAGTGGAATGTGACAGCACTTACCCATTACATTTGACTCAGGTCGCTCAGTCTCCATATTCTCCAATGGTGAGAGGCTCACATGTCTAGATGCAGAAGACTGATCTCTAGTCTCTGAACAATTTAAAGACTGAACATCTTCCTTCTTAGCCCTTTGTGCTGCAATTTGACGTGCAAAAATACTTTTTCTTCCTTTAGGAGCTCTTTCCTGCCCCTAAGCGCAGTGAGAAATACAGAAAGGTCAGAGAAACAAACAAGCTGGGAAGGATTTGTATGCATGTATAATATTTGCTCACCTCACTTTCCATTACAGATCTATGCAAGGCTTTAGGGAAAGCAGTGCCTGTGATACACGGGAGCGACACAGGTACTGCACTCGTGTCCCTCTCCTTTAGGAAGACATAAACAATAAGCATGGCACTGGCATGTTGACATTCAGTCAAACAACAGGCACACTGTAATAAATGTGACTCACAATGATTCTAGATAGGACAGCACTGATGTGGGTATCATGTCTGTCCAGTCGCTCTCCTGGGTCCTCATCTTCAAAACGCACCCGCTCCTGTTTGAAGCGTGACTTCTTTGGAGGTGCAGGGGTCAAGGTGGGAAGCTCATCTGGAAGATCTGAAGGTGTAGATGAAATCATTTCAGTACAAGGTTAATATAAGTTTGTTTTACATCAGCCTGATCTTATTTAAGCAGGCCTAATGAAACTCATCATTACATTTGTTCAAGAAAGAAATGTTTAAAGATAACTGACAGAACGTTCAGAAATGTTTAACCTACCTTCTATAGTCACAACATCTCTCTGGTTTCTCTGATCCTGTGCATCAGCTGCGGCAGCGTCTCCTCTGCGTTTATCAGGGCGCTTCACTACAGCGACAGTGGACTGACCGCCCGCCGCCTGAAGCTCCTGCTGCTCCCGGAGCAGATCCGCCTCGCTGTCCGTGGGCTTGGGACGCCGCAACATCCCAGCTCCCGAATTAACACAAGGGCGTCTAATGGTTCGGAGGAGACTGTCAGAAATAATAATGTTAAATAATGTATGTTAATAATGTAAAGTTTTCTTGTTGGCTTGGAGAGGATAATATGCACATTTCCAGCAAGTTTCTAATATTGTTAATGATCAGCACAGCAATGATGGAAATATTCCTTTATTGTAAATCCAGTTAGGTCATCTATCAGCTATTTGACTGAATATGTACACTAAACGCACAGCCACAACCAACACATGTAGAGTTTACAGACGTGACTCCATTTCCGGGTTATTATGCGTAGCCATTACAAAATAAAAGCCTTTCGGTTTAAGAGCTTTTTTTTACATAAAAGATTGCATCGTTATTAAATTATATAAATATATAATATAACACAAAATAATGCATTTAGTTCTATTATATATTCTTAATTTTATTTTTATTTACATTACTAGAACCTTATTTTATTTTCCCTTTTCTATCGTCGAAATTATATTATATTAAAATGTACTATAATATTAATTTATTTTATATTAAAAATATTAAATAATACATATAATTTTATAAATATATCAACGACGAAGAGGCTTGATATAAAGGATAACAGAAATTATATTTGAACAAGAATATCCTAAGAGAAGCTTCATTATAGAGATATTGTCTTAAAATGCATGTCTGAGTAGTATCTCTGGCTTTCCTCTGATCACTTTGGCAGTTTATACATGTAGGTACATCTGTTTATCATCACATAGGCTTATGTTTATCATTATTCTATCTTATAAGTTCATATATTAGCAGGGAATTAACTTTTAAAACATTTCTACCCTATAAAATGCTTCATATTTAATTAGTAAGTTAGAAATGAGTTAATATCTAGTTACATTTGTTATAATAATAATATCTTCACGGACAATATTTATGACAAACATGGCAAAACAATTAAGCAACACCTTTATCTATATGCTGATCGCATCTCGCGCAGTTCAGCGAGTTCAGTATAAACACAAATCAAAGAATCAGCTTCGGTCTCCATGAGACTTTGGAGAGCAGTTGTCGTTTTTTTTCTTCTCCGTCCTCCGCAGTCTCCCCGCGGTCTCCGCCCCCCAGTCTGCCCGAATGGGAACACCCAGAGCGGGATCCCCGGCGTTCCTGGCATCCATCCCAAACACAGCACCGCCGGACAAAACAACGTCCTGCTGAAGCGTGTTTCATTGAGAAAAGCGGCGTATAGCAGAGAACATATTTGCCTGCAATGTTACACCTGCCGCAGGATGTTGTCTCTAGATCTGGAAACTGATAGCTGCTGAAATGTACAGACACTTATGGGACAACAGCATACTTTCTCAACTCAGATATCATCTGAGTCCATTTTATATTCAAAACACAAACTTTTCAGATTTTGGATCAGTTAAGTTAAATAAAATTAGCCTCTTAGTATGTTTTAGTCAGTGAACTTTCAGTAATAAATGACATTTTCATCATAATTTGTATTCAGAAGCTCAGCACCCTTGAGTGAGATTCAAACCCACAAACTCAGAATTAGGAGCAAAGATCCTTTCCCACTTACAAACAACTTCTGTGCATTGCCAAAGATGTGTACAAAGTCCAGAATTAGCACACAAAAGCATTGCTGAGCTACTGTCCTGCAGGTTTTGATTTTGAATATAAAAAAATCTATTTGATAGATCTTTTTTGATTGAAGACACAAGACAAAGTTGCAATGACATCATCCACCATATTTTGCTTCATCCATACCATTGCCTGGATTCACAGTGCTCTATGATTTTCACGATGTGGAAGAGAAGGCAGAAATTGTGGAATAGCATCATAAAAATGGAATTACCTGTAAAATGTTCAAATGGTTAACCAGTTTAATACAGGCCAATTATCTGAAGCTAGTGAGTGCTTGTCTTAGGTTTAATAGACATAATCTGAAGACTTTGTGCCAGGATGTACTGCAAGTAATTAAGTCTGAACTGAGGAATTGCAACAAATCCTTAGTCTTGTCAGGCCCCACTTTCTCACATAGAGCTATATATCCCTCTAGTCATGTTAAGGGTTTACTGTCAGAGCGTTGTCTGCACTTTATTTGAATTAGACTCAAATGAATGTCCATTGCAGATACAACTATTTGAAAATCTGGAATCTGAGGGTGCAAAAAAATCCAAATATTGAGAAAATTGGCTTTAAAGTTGTCCAGATGAAGTCCAATGCATATTACTAATCAAAAATGAAGTTTTGATATATTTACGGTAGGAAATTTACAAAATATCTTCATGGAAGATGATCTTTACTTAATGTCCTAATGATTTTTGCCATAAAAGAAAAATCTATAATTTTGGCCCATACAATATTTTTTTTGCTATTGCTACAAATATACCCCAGCGACTTAAGACTGGTTTTGTGGTCCAGGGTCACATATGAGGTTTGCAACCCTGCTAAAATATGGGATATTTCCTAGCAAAATATATTAAATATATCTACCGATCAAAAGTTTGGTATCAGTAGGATGTTTTAATGTTTTTTTTAAAGGGATAGTTCACCCAAAAATGTCATTAATTACTCACCCTCATGTCATTCCAAACTTAAGAACTTCGTTCATCTTTGGAACACAAATTAAGATATTTTTTTATGAAATCCAAGAGCTTTCTGACCCTCCCCCTAGACAGCAACGCAACTACCACGATCAAGGCCCAGAAAGGTAGTAAGGACATCTTTAAAATACTCCATATGACATAAGTGGTTCAAATGTAATTTTTTAAAGCTATGATAATACTTTTTGTGTGCAAAGAAAACAAAAATAGTGATTTTATTCAGCAACTTCTTATCAAAGCCTGTTTACAAAGTCTAGCATGTTTACATCTGCCAAATGCCAATGTCTGTATACAGTGTGTGCATATATATACATGTATCTTGTAATATTTATACACAAACATACATCATACATATATTTATTTTACCCTCTGCACAACTCTGTATACAGTGGATTGATTTTAATAACTTTAATGTACTTGAAGTGTGCACCAAACATACATTAATGTAATATACAAGTATCGGATCGGGACTCAGTATCAGCAGATACTTAATATTCAATAGAATTGATTCAATTGACTTAATATTCCATGACTCGGATCTGGGGCACAAAAAACCTGATCAGGACATCCTTAGTAATTTCTTTTTTCTTTCATTATTCTATTTAGCTTTTATTCTTTTTTAAGTTTTAGTCATTTTAGTACTTCAACTTAACTTTATTTCAGTTAGTTGGTAAGGCAACATTTCTATTTTTGAATTTAAGTTTTTCATATAATATTTATATTTATTATTTTATTGTTATTTTTCAGCTTTATTTCAATTACCAAAAACATTGTTTAATAGTTTTAATTTTAGTTAACAGCACTGATCTAAATATATTTTATTCTTTTGTCCAATATAATTTCCTCATATAAGTGACATTAAATCTCTGATGGTTTGTATTGTATTCATTACCTCGTTTTCTTATTCACAGTATTCCCAGCAAGCCTGTGTGCCTTACAATATGTTTATTACTTTTTCTCTTTCTCATTATTCCTTGTAGCAATGGCCAATAAAGCAGTCCCTAAGTGCCTCTATGTGCCGCGAGACGCACTGGCGATGCCTCCTCCTTTCGCTGCTCATGTACAGCTGCCTGGGTGCCGTGACCTGGTGTCAGCTGACCCAGGTCACCAAGCTGAGCTTCGATTCCTCCAGTACTTCCCTCACAGCCTCAATGAACTCTCTCAGAGGAGGAGGTCGCGCCATGATATACCATGACAGCCCTTGCTCTGATGGTTACATGTACATCCCCTTGGCCTTCCTGCTCATGCTCTACGCCGTTTACCTTATGGAGTGCTGGCACTGTCGCGCCCGCAGCGACTTACAATGCAAGGCCAATGTTGAGAGTGTGTATGACAGGGTTCTGCGCATGCGTCAAGCCCGACCGTGCGTCTGGTGGAAAGCCATCAGTTACCATTTCGTACGCAGGACTCGACAAGTAACGCGTTACCGGAATGGAGATGCCTACACAACCACGCAGGTTTATCACGAGCGTGTTAACACACATGTAGCCGAGGGCGAGTTCGACTACAGTTGCTGTGGAATGAGAGACGTCTCGCGCAACTTGCGTGGACTGGAGGGTCACGCGGCAACACGGTTGCATTTCTCCAAGTGCTTTAGCTTCACAGGAGCAGGACCTGAAAATGCTTACCTCAACCAACGAGCCAGGTTCTTCTCAGAAATCGAGGGACTGGATGACTACATGGAAGCCCGCGAAGGCATGCTGCTGAAGAACGTTGACTTTAAGGAGCACCTCATCGCTTACGTGGATCCTGACCAAATGCCGTGGTACACCTCGCGGGTCACCTTCTGGTTGGCGGCTCTCCTCATGCTCTCCTGGCCACTGCGAGTTCTGATCGAGTACCGCACGGCATTTGTGCAATACCAAGTCGAGAAACTCTTCGGACTAGAGTATAGCAACAACAGTCCATCTCCAGAAGCCGACGCCACCTTGAGAAACACTCGCTATGGCCTTCCGAGAGCAGAAACGGTCGACAGTACGGAGCTGGAATGGCACATTCGCTCAAACCGCCAGCTTATACCAAGCTACTCAGAGGCCATGCTGATGAACCTGGGGACTTCTGGGTCAAACCACAGAGACAGCATTTCCTCCAACCGCTTGCTGTTGGACAGCTGCTCGACGCAGAGCTACGGGACACTGGTGCAGAACTGTGAGCACTGTTGCCAACACGAAGGCGGGCAAAGACGGCCAACTATCAGCTCTAGCTGTTCCTCCATCTTCTCTCGCCACACCTTCCACTCCCGTTTGTCCCTGGACACATCGCACTTCTCGCTGTGCCGCATGTACGGCTCCAGGCGCACTGTGGGACTGTGGAGGAGCCGCAGTAGTACACTTACAGAGCGCTGCGGCCCCGATGAGCAGTGCTGCAGGTCTTACACCAGTCAGCTTGCGCTTAATGACAGCCCACCGAACTACCAAGATGCCCGCTTCTTCCCAGTCCTCATTGTACATCGGCCTGAGGGCTGTGGGGACTCCTCTGAGGTGAGGAGATATTATGTTCGGAGAGGCTCCTGTTGTGTGGAGACTTCGGTTTAAAGTGGCTTGAAGTGGTCAAGCTGGCTAATTCAGCGATAGAAAACATTTGTTAAACATTATTATTTGCACTATGCAGAAAGTGGACTTGATGGCTGTTGCTTGATGCCGAACTGATGAAGTGTATTCTCTGAACTGTCTTGCTCTAACAGCTAACATGTGCAAAATTAGAAATGTGGCTTATTCAGTGCAGCACTGAAGACTGTTTTTGTTTACATTTTGATTTCAATTAAAGGGCTGGATTGAAATGATCAATAAATAGAACCAGTTTTTCATACTATTTATGAACAGCTGGCTGACAAATATGCCAGCTTTAATAAATTAATATAAAAAAGAAAATCTTTCAACACATTACACATATATTTTATGTCAAAAACATGCATTGCTTGTGAAGGATAGTGTTATGACTGCCGACTTGCTCTAAGAGAGAAGAGAGAAAGAGAGAATATAAATTCAATAGCTGCCATTTTGCCTTTGTTACTAATCTTAAATGTTTTTAAAGAAATAATTTTATAACAAGTTATATATAAGTTATTTATATACTAACTATTATAAATAACTAATATATATAGTTATTTATGAATATATATAATGAATATATATTTATATATATATATATATATATATATAATTAAAGACTCATTATATATATTCATAAATAACTATATATATTAGTTATTTATAATAGTTAGTATATAAATAACTTATATATAACTTGTTATAAAATTATTTCTTTAAAAACATTTAAGATTAGTAACAAAGGCAAAATGGCAGCTATTGAATTTATATTCTCTCTTTCTCTCTTCTCTCTTAGAGCAAGTCGGCAGTCATAACACTATCCTTCACAAGCAATGCATGTTTTTGACATAAAATATATGTGTAATGTGTTGAAAGATTTTCTTTTTTATATTAATTTATTAAAGCTGGCATATTTGTCAGCCAGCTGTTCATAAATAGTATGAAAAACTGGTTCTATTTATTGATCATTTCAATCCAGCCCTTTAATTGAAATCAAAATGTAAACAAAAACAGTCTTCAGTGCTGCACTGAATAAGCCACATTTCTAATTTTGCACATGTTAGCTGTTAGAGCAAGACAGTTCAGAGAATACACTTCATCAGTTCGGCATCAAGCAACAGCCATCAAGTCCACTTTCTGCATAGTGCAAATAATAATGTTTAACAAATGTTTTCTATCGCTGAATTAGCCAGCTTGACCACTTCAAGCCACTTTAAACCGAAGTCTCCACACAACAGGAGCCTCTCCGAACATAATATCTCCTCACCTCAGAGGAGTCTCCACAGCCTTCAGGCCTATGTACAATAAGGACTGGGAAGAAGCGGGCATCTTGGTAGTTTGGCGGGCTGTCATTAAGTGCAAGCTGACTGGTGTAAGACCTGCAGCACTGCTCATCGGGGCCGCAGCGCTCTGTAAGTGTACTACTGCGGCTCCTCCACAGTCCCACAGTGCGCCTGGAGCCGTACATGCGGCACAGCGAGAAGTGCGATGTGTCCAGGGACAAACGGGAGTGGAAGGTGTGGCGAGAGAAGATGGAGGAACAGCTAGAGCTGATAGTTGGCCGTCTTTGCCCGCCTTCGTGTTGGCAACAGTGCTCACAGTTCTGCACCAGTGTCCCGTAGCTCTGCGTCGAGCAGCTGTCCAACAGCAAGCGGTTGGAGGAAATGCTGTCTCTGTGGTTTGACCCAGAAGTCCCCAGGTTCATCAGCATGGCCTCTGAGTAGCTTGGTATAAGCTGGCGGTTTGAGCGAATGTGCCATTCCAGCTCCGTACTGTCGACCGTTTCTGCTCTCGGAAGGCCATAGCGAGTGTTTCTCAAGGTGGCGTCGGCTTCTGGAGGTGGACTGTTGTTGCTATACTCTAGTCCGAAGAGTTTCTCGACTTGGTATTGCACAAATGCCGTGCGGTACTCGATCAGAACTCGCAGTGGCCAGGAGAGCATGAGGAGAGCCGCCAACCAGAAGGCAAAGATTGTTATTATTATTATAGCTGTCATTTTCATTATTATTATTATTTTATTTTGTTAATGCTAATGAATATGAACACTGAATGAGTATGTTGGCATCACAAATTGTCTTCATGTCTGGTTTATATAAGCAAAGGTTGCATGGCAATTTGCTTACATTGTTGAGAGAGACTCATCATATAACAATCCCCCTTATGGCCTGACCTGTATGTTTGAGGTATGGATGTGAGAAAGTCAAGAAATGCTGTTGAAATGGCAGTGACTGTTAAAAAATAGTGGAGAATAAAATTGCTCCAATGCTAAAACATGAAAATGTCTGCCGACTATTTTATTTGCTTTTAAATTAATATTTTTCGCAAACAACTTTCTCTCTTTGACTTTATGCACTGACCCATAGCCTATATTTAGTGCTGAATGAAGCATGTAAGTGATTGTTTTCCTACCTCCAAAGAATAGAGCTTGGGAAACTACGTCACTGCGCATTGCATTCTGGGTAGTCGCGGCCATGTTTGGGGACACATTCGTCAGCTGTCAGGATATTAGTACACAGCGATAATAAACAGAAATAACAATGGACCGAAAGATGATCAAGTGTAAGATTACATATAAAGAAAAACTCAACAAGGAAGCAAAGTTGCGGTACTTAGAAAAAATCAAGACAATCAATTCTATCCATACGAACTCAAAGAGTGGTCCAGTGATCTTAACGAGCTACCGCACTTAACCTTCCCTGATGTATTTTCTTACCTTGTTTGTGGTGTCAGTGCGTACACATTTGAGCAATTTAAAAATGATAAATAAATCTCTCGAGGCCCACCTGCAATTTACAAATGGATGGTGTTTATGAATACGTAACATGTTTAATGTAAGGCTGTCAAATCGATTAATTGCATCCAAAATGAAAGTTGTTTATATAATGTATGTTTTATGTATATATAAATGCACATGCATACATATGAATATATTTATTTACATGTGTGTGTATACTGTATATAGGCCTACACATGTAAATGTGTCTTATGTATACACACATGTATGCATGTGTATTTATATACACATGTAAATATACACAGTACACAAACATCAATCACAAACTTTTATTTTGGATTTGATTAATCAAGATCAACTGATTTGACATCCGCGATCTGCCAACACCAAGTCCCCGGGCAATAGTTTATTAAGAAGACCACTATTCTCAGTCACATGCTTGTCACTGACACAACCTCCCCACCCTTGGGAAATGAAAAAGATAGATCCTCGTGGTGTAATGCCAAGGAGATACTTTAGGGTGTGCTGGTGTTTATAGTGGGAAAATGTCTGCGCTCTAGCTTTGAGATTTGATGCTCTTTCAATGCAAATTCCAAGGCAGTCCACAATAACTGCTACTCGATTGCCAAAAGCCTCTACAAACTGATGTGGCATGGTGGCCTGCATGCAATGTCTCTCTGGCCAGTGCACCGAGGGTTTGAGATGTTTAAACATTGTACCTATGGTATCTCTGAATGTGGTGGACACAGTCTTTCGATCCACAGAGAAGAGGTATGCAATGTGCTATATTGGGAGATTCATCCTGAGGCGCATCAGTGTTGAAAGGAGCATCTGAAAAGGTGAGAGTTTTCGGCCAGTCTGTGGCAGGCAGGGAAGAAGCTGTTTCAACACACCCATCAGAAGCGCAAGACATGGAAGCCCAGTGTAGTACTTCACCTTTGCATCATCATCTTTAAAATAATCCTCATCCATCTTCTTTTGAGCAAGCTCTTCCTTCAGTCTCCTGTTCTCCTCCAACAAGCAGTTAATTTCCGCACACCTGCAACTACAAAGATGGCATTCCTGCTGTTCTGCAGTGTTGTAACTTGAGTCTCCGTCATCCATTTGTGAAGCATCATCTGCTGTTGCAGCTTCATCCATCAGTCTCTGGCCAGCTACATCTAGTGGTGCAGGTGCTGCATGATCCCCTGTGACAGATTGCAGTCTCCTTGTACTCCGGTTAAACCGCCCAGGGAGCGTTGCTTTAACTTCTGTGTGCCCGAGATGCAATGATGGTACCCAGTCAGGATCGCACTCTAGCATTTCATAGGCTGGCTTGCCTAAAAATAAAAGATGATTTAATTAGTTATGTAGTTATTCAGCCAGTTACCCAGTGTTTGTCAGGATTGCGGGTAAAGATAAGGCAAGGACTCAAATGCAGAAAGCAAAGGGCTTTATTGAATAATAAAGCAAAACAAACAAAACAACCCCATGGGGGAAAACTAGACAAGGACACAACCAACGAAGACACGAGACAAGAGTATATGGTGAGGAAATGAACACTCAACACACAGACGAGGGCGCACAAACGCGACCCAAGCGAACTCGCTCTCACAAAAACAAGATACACGAGTGTCAGGGCCAAACCAGACCAAAGTGACAGAACCCTAAAGTTAGCAGCGTAACAACAACTCCATGTTTGCACTGCTAGTGGTAAAAACAACAACAACAAAAAGTTAGACATGTTTTGTTTATAACTTACCTTAAACTAACTTTGTGAAAATGCTGTGAACAAACAAGCGTGTTTCGGGAAATGTTGTTGAAGGTAATGGTTTTCCTTCTTACTGCTGCTACCCAAGTCATGCAACGCCGCCTTGTTAACTCTGAGACCTGAGATCCAAGGTGCTGTTTCCAGGCAGGAAAGCAGAAAAATCTCAATCCATTTGAGATTCGGTTTCCACGCCGGTGTTCTGACAATTTGTGCTACCCTGTCAGATTTTGCTACCTCCCATTAAAACAGATGGTAGCATAATTCGATAGCAAAAAGTGCTACCTATCAGATTTTGCTTCCAGCATGATATTATTAAAGTGTGAGGCTTTATTAACATGTACACCTACCCCAACCCTAAACCTACCCTTACAGTAGGATAAATACAGTGTTGGTAGCATAATCTGATATGTAGCATTATTTGTCAGAACACCGGTCGTGAGTGCGATTATGGCAGCTAATTACACAACAAGCTTTCACCGTTGATACGTATTTTTAGCTGTACAAAGCAAACAAAAGCGTCTATCACCAATCCAACACTACTGTGTCCCTAAGTCCCAAAATGCATTGCGTTGCTGACGTCACGTTCCCAGAGACATCTGGGCTGCGTTCAGCCCCGACAAAACGGTGCAAAACTTTTTTTAAACGGAAAAGGTGGTGCGTTGAACACCCTGTTCTGATGACGCAAGAGTTGCAACTATGGCAGCTGAGAAGGCCATTCTTTGTGTTCTTTTTTGAAGAATTGTCTGAGCCTGATGAAATCGGTATAAATAAGTGTTTAATACTGCAAAATACGCTGGATGTTACAGTCACTGCCCGTGCCGTCCAGAAATAAAAGAGAACATCCCAATCCAGTGAAGGGATTTGTGGAAACTGTGGTTCCTAATATTGTGATCCAACATTTGCCTCGTGGTGCTGACATGTTTAACACACCCACCAAACAAGAGAAAACGCATCTCAAACCCCGTTGCACACCGTTTCCAGGAAACATGTCGTTCAACCCGGAAACCGTAGCAAAGCGGTGCACACCGGTTTGAGCTTGAACTTGCCACTGTTTCGGGAGTAAATAATGAATGCTGTAGTAGGCTATTTCGTAATTTTTAAGTCAATCTCGTGAGGGGAGTGAGGAGGTTTATGGATGTAAGTAAATGATGACACAATTACAATGACGTAAGAACCTTACTGAAAGTGTTACAATTTATTAAGCTGTTGTTTACAACAAAGCGAGTGCATCATGTAGCCTAATGATGACGCTTTCATATGATGACACATAAGATCATGTCGCCAGCTACTGGCCCCTAAAGACCCCTAATATGAATTAGTAGATGAATCTTTTTGGTTAACTGATTCAAAATATGTGACTCACTGGGATGAGTCAAATCTCCACAAGCGGTCGCTCTGCAGCCAAAACAAGCGCGTCTTGTTGCTATGCCAACATCTGAGAGTTGCCAGAGCTGTAGTAACTTTACCTTTGTCAGCGAACTGATTTTCTTTTTTTTCTTGATATAAACTGCTTTGAATAATAAAAACTTTTCAGTGTGAGCTCTGACGGGATTTGTGCAGTTTGTCGGTAGGTGACTTCTCATAACAGCCAAAGTTGCACTTTTTTTATTTTAATTTTTGTATGTGTTTTTGCTTTTTATTTGTTTGTTTATTTATTTTGCACCTTTATAATTTTCAATGGGTTCTTTTTATGTAGTGGTTTAAAACGGTAGCCAGGTTTCTTTTGTTTTTAAGCCAGCAGGCTTTAAGAATCAAATAATCAATTTATATTTGATCATCGTTTCCTTTTATGGACGATTTCCCATAAGGCCTCACTGTGAATCATGAATTTACAGCATGTAAAATGGAGACCAGAGCACCACAGCAAGCGCAGAGAGGACCGTCTGTACAAACAGCTTCTGAATAATGCAAGCCAGATCCTTTCTGTCTCCAAAGAAGTTATGGACGAGATGGGGGCCATTTCATACAGAAAAGCTGACTTTAGCTGGCTTTTTCATGCCACAGGCCCCTTAGCACCAGTTACCAGATTAAAGAAAATAAAGAGGCATGAGAACAATTAAATAGCCTGCAACATCAATCGTTTAACCCAAGAAGAAGGCAGAATTTCAGTACAGACTCCTGTAGTGAACACTAAGGTACCTTTCTTGAGTCTTGGTGATCAAAACAAGATGTATGATGTGGTTAGAATAACAAATGTGTGCACACCTGTCTGAAGGAATTCTCAACAGAGGATTGTGAAGCCCAGAGCAGCAGGTGGCAGGAGTTTGCACAAAATAAGACGGGGCAACTATTACAGCTGAGGAAACAACACAGGCAGGACTATTACTTCATCATTTCTAAATACATCACCCTTAAAGGGATAGTCCAACAAAACAATTTACATTCTATCATCATTTACTCAATCTCATGTCGTTCCAATCTTGCACTATTTTCTTTCTTCTGTGGAACATAGAAGAAAATGTTTTGAAGAATGTAGGTAACCAAACAGTTTCCGTTCGTTTTCCCTTCCATTGTATGGACAAAAATACTGTGAAAGTCAATGGGAACCAAAACCGTTTGGTCACCAATATTCTTCTTTATTTGTGTTCCGCAGGAGAAAAAATGATTACAGGTTTGTAATGACATGCGGGTGAGTAAATGATGAGAGAATTTATATTTTTGGGTGGACTATCCTTTAATGCATACTGTACACCTACTTAGTCCAAGGCCTAAGTCACACTTGTATAGATTTTTGTGGTGTCTGTCCTTATTTAACAGAATACCAGGTTATGTGCTCTCTCCAGTAAGCACAGATGTGCAGAACCGCTTAAATAAGACAGCAACCACTGTGACCACCAAGCACATCGAGATCCCACAGGCCCCTCGGCTACAGGACATCTTGAATCCACGTGCTGTCACAAAGAACGTCTCTGAACAGGAGATCTTCTCAGGTAGACTTACACATGTATCTTGAATGTGAATGTTTACTTGCAGTTGAAGAACAGTATTGGAGTTAAAAATGTCATTGTGACATGGAAGGCTGAAAGATTCATATGTTCCTCAAATGTTTAAATTTCTGTCTTCCATTTGCTTTAGCAGGAACTGGTAGAGCTGTAAGAGCAGAACAGCAATGGATGGATCAGCCCATCAAAATTGACTATGTCCTCAAGCAGGGTCTCAGACCTCCTGACATCAGCGGACAGGACCCTGAGATGCCCAAACAGTCTGTGGCTGAACTTTCCACACTTCGCTATGCAGTTAATCAATGGAGGAATGCCTGCAACATCAGTAGTTGTTTCTTTTCACAGCTCTGTGCGCAATACAGGGGTGCCACCATGGTTTCTGAGCCCCCTGATCAGCATATTCACTCGGGCCCCCGCGTTCCCCTCCACAAATCGCGTTCCGGGGAGGTCCCCCTTGGGAGAAATCGTGATCGCGTTCCCCTAGGTAGAAATCGTGTTTCCCCCTTGGGGGCCCCCCTCCATCGTTGGGCCCTTAGAATCGTCCTAACCCATCCCCCCCCTACATACTGTAACTTATTATCAATGGTTATATTTATAGTCTATTAATAAATTCCACTTTTATTAAGTTTATTAAGTAATACACTTATGAAAAAAAAACATTGTTACACTTACCTGAGATTTGTTAGCTATAGATAGATATTCAGTGTGTTTTATTTGCAGGAAAGCACCTTGGATACCTGCATACATTTTATTGGTTTTGCATCGATTGCTCACATGGAAACTCCTTTTGAAAAATCATTATTTGTTTCATCTAGAGTTGCCCTTGCAGAGAGTGGCCATCGAGGGCCTAAAAAGGGCTCTTAGTGACCCCTAATTACGGCTGGAGGCCATCTTAACTTCTGTACTGGGAGCAATTAATGGACCACAAGAAGAGCTTGATCCAGGCAAAGCAGGTTAATCTGTCAGCTAAAAACATTTTTCAATGCATACAAAATATATCGTAACATAATACAATATACTATCCAAAAGTTTGGGGTCAGTAAGAATTCATACTTTTATTCAACTATGACGCATTAAATTAAAGGGGTCATAGGACGCTACATGCACTTTTACAAATTGTTTGAACTGAAATGTGTGTTGGCAGTGTGTGTACACAACCACCCTATAATGATAAAAGTCCACCCAGTGTTTTTTTTTAAATCGTGTTAAATGTTTTCCCCTTTCTGAAATCGAGTCGATCTCAGATGCCTGTCTGTGTGACGTCACACAGACAGGCATCTGAGATCGACTCGATTTCAGAAAGGGGAAAACATTTAACACGATTCGTCATTTACTCACGACATCTGAGCCGCTGAACTCGCAGTGGATTACATTTGTTTCTGAAGGGAATGCGCCCCCGATCTACCTAAATGCGTCTATGTTCGCGCGAATCATTCGTGATCCAGCCTCATCTACAGAAGAAGTGAGTATAATGTTTTGTAATGAATCTTTGCAAATCGTCTTTCCTAATAATGTGCTAATTAGCAAGTTTCACGATGAATGCGGCTAAAATAAACAGTTTCTCTGAGAGCAGCTCGGAAGATTGGGCAGGTGCTCATTAACATTTAAAGGAAAATGCTACAAAAACGGGTTGCTCTGAAAAGAGCTGTTTTTGACAGGGTAAAAAATGTGTTTTTTACACTACCATTGAGAAATTTTAACCAAACTATGTTACAGACTTTTCATTAAGACCCTAAAGAATCATATCAACTTGTGGAAAATGGGCATCCTATGACCCCTTTAATCAAAAGTAACAGTAAGGAATTTTACTGTTTACTAAAAAATACATATTTCAAATACTGTACATTTTATTCATTACAGGTTTCCACAAAAATATTAAACAGCACAACTGTTTTTAACATTGATAATAATAAGAAATGTTTCTTGAGCAGCAACATCAGCATATTAGAATGCTTTTTGAAGGATCATGAGACACTGAAGACTGGAGTAATGGCTGCTGAAAATTCAGCTTTGCCATCACAGGAATAAATGACATTTTAAAATATATTCAAATATTTTTTTATCAAATAAATGCACACACACATATATAAATATATTTTAAAGCATTAATTAAATAAGTAAATTAATAAATAAATAATAGTGTATTAATAGTGTAAAATTACTCAAAAAGTGATAAGCTAATTCCTTCTTTGCTCAGGTCAACATAGTAAGGGATGCAAATTGAAGGCAGATCCTCAGGACCTGCAGGCTCTCATTGTCTCAGCACTTGATGACCCAGTGAAGAGAGTTCAGATGGCTGCTGCAGTGTGCCAGTATGCCATGAGGACACCTAACACTCACGCCAGAGACATACTACGAAGCAAGGTCTGTGGAAGGATACCAATGCCTGAAACCAAAAAATGTCAACTAAAATATCTTAAATTACTAACAAACATTAATGTCACAGGTAAAGCCGTCTGTTCTACTCAGATGTTGACTCTAAATGACCATCATATGTTATGACTCAGACCCTTCTGGCACAGGTGCAGACAGCTGGGTGGCGGCACAGTGCTTGGCGATAGACAGTGATGTGAGTCAAGCTGTCATACAGAGACTCCTGTCACAGCACTTTCTCAGAGACGCTCCTTCAGATCCACGAGCAGTCTATGATGCTTCTCTCCAACATTAGCAGCAAGACTGAGTGACTCTCTCAGTAGTTTTTGAGTAAAAGATTATATAATTTATGCATGCACGAGGTAAACTAGTTTATCTTATTCACATAAAATCATTTTTCATACAGCACTGTTTAGAAGTTTGGGGTTTGTAAGATTTTGTTTTTTAAAAGAAGTCTCTTATGCTGACCAAGGCCGCATTTATTTGATCAAAAATATAGTAAAAACTACAATATTGAAATATTATTACACTTTAAACTTACTTTTTAATATATTTGAATCAATTTTGAAATGTAATTTATTTCTGTGATAGCAAGGCTGAATTTTCAGCAGTCATTAGTCCAGTCTTCAGTGTCACATGATCCTTCAGAGATCATTCTAATATGCTGAGATAGTGCTCAATAAATGTTTTTTGTTATCAGTGTTGCCAATTAATATTTTTGTGGAAACCATGATTTTTTTGAGAATTCTTGGATGAATACAAAGTTCAAAAGAACAGCATTTATTTGAAATAGAAAAAAATTGTGCCATTATAAATGTCCTAACTGTTTGATCAATTTAATGCATCCTTTCTTCTCAAACTTTTGCATGGTGTTTCCCATCCAGACACTAGTGCGCTCTCTTCTGGCACAAGAGTTAAACAGTGCTAACTGGAGAACACAAGTTCAGGCCTGTACTAGCATTGCACAACTCAGAAGTCCACTAAACAAGGTATCATGTAATTCCTCTGCAAATTTCAGACAATTGTCTACATATCTAATATCTCTAATGGTTGTAGAAAATACTATTGCTTTTCATGAAGGATCTTTGCAACAAACTGATATACATGATGTGGAACGACTGGAGCTGTGCCGTTCGTCACGCTGCAGCACTGGCTCTGAGTAAAATGGATGCGGCCAGAGAGATGCATAGTGAGCTGAGGTGACTATCTCTACCCAACATACATATCAGAGGGTTTGGATTTAGTTCATTCTTAACACGCAATATCTCCACAGTGCGAAGCTGGAGGAGGGTCCAACTGCTTGGCAGGTGGAAGAGCTGATTTTCATTGGTCAGCTCAATATAATGACACCCAAGCTACTGCCTACTTTTCTGCAGTGCTTTAATGATGACTTTGTGGCTGTGCGCAAAGAGATGCTTGCTTGACTGCAGCATCTCTAATGATGGATGACCAGTTGGTGAGGAAGTAAAGCACAATAGATCTTTGATGGCATACAGACAATAAAAGAATGTGAAAAAGGAATTGAGGGTTCTCTCAAATGACCACATAAAACATGTTCACAGATCCTGGATCAGCTAATTAACCTGATGCAGAATGATCCATTGTGGGAGATGAAAGTGGAAGCTATTAATGGTAAGTGTGAAAATAAATTAAAGGAAGAGTTCACCAAAAATGAAAAGATTGCTGAAAATTGATTTACTCTCAGGCCATCCATGATGTAGATGAGTTTGTTTCTTCATCGTGACAGAGACATTTAGCATTACATCACTTGCTCACCAGTGGATCGTCTGCAGTGAATGGGTGCCATCAGAATGTGTCCAAACTGCTGATAAAAACATCACAATAATCCACAAGTAATCCACATGGTATCCAGCGAAAATATGAGTTCTCTATTTATGATACTGCTTTCTCCAGTGAAAACATCATCTCAGCTGAATCAGGAGAGAAATATGCATAGATCAAGCACCGTTTATAAGCAAAAACAGTCCAAAGCAGTTCTAAACAAATGTCAATGGATTTTGATGTGAGAAGACAACAGGGGACTGTAGGAGATGTTATGGATTATGAACAAGTATTTTCACCAGAAGTGATGGTTTAAAGGAATAATTCACCCAGAAATGAAAATTCTGTCATTAATTACTCACCCTCATGTCATTCCAAACCCGTAAGACCTTCGTTCATTTTTCGGAAAACAAACTAAGATATTTTTGATGAAATGTGAGAGCTCTCAGACCCTGCATAGACAGCAACGCAACTGCAATGTTCCCAGGTCCAGAAACGTTGTAAGGACATCGGTAAAACACATCGGTGAACGCAATCTGCGTAATCAGCATCGTTTACATTAGGGCAAAGCGATGGCTTGTGTATGCATTGTGATACTCTCTAAAATGGCGGAAGACGTAACTCGGGGGAGAAGAATTGTTGAAAAAATTATGTTATTTTTGTTTTCTTTGCACTCAAAAAGTATTCTCGTAGCGTCGCAAAACTGAAGTTCAATGTCCTTGCTACATTTCTGGACCTGGGAGCATTACAGTTGCGTTGCTGTCTATGCAGGGTCTGAGAGCTCTCACATTTCATCAAAAATATCTTAATTTGTGTTCCTGAAGATGAACGAAGAAGGTCTTACGGGTTTGGAACGACATGAGGGTGATTAATTAATGACAGAATTTTATTTTTGGGTGAACTATCCCTTTAAGTTATTTTTGATGAAATCCAAGAGCTTTCACTGTAGTCGTGTGGATTATTGTGATGTTTTTATCAGCCGTTTGACTCTCATTCTGACGGCACCCATTCACTGCAGAGGATCCAATGGTGAACAAGTGACGCAATGCTAAATTTCTCCAAATCTGTTCTGATGGAGAAACAAACTAATCTACAACATGGATGAGTAAATTTCAACAAACATACATTTTTGGGTGAGCTATTTCTTTCATCAGTTAATGTCCTCCCAGTTTGTGTCTAATAATTAATATTACTATTTTTTTATTGCATTAAGGAATTATTATATAAATTAAGCTTTAGGGAAAATAGGTTGGACGAACCCAGCTCTCCAGGAGTTGCTGATGTGGGCTGTACATCATGAGGAGGAGCCCAGTGTGTGCATTGCTGCCTGTAAGGCCCTGAGTACTTTAGGTGCAAAGGGTCCAGAGTTACAGCATTTTTTCTACAGGAGCGTGATGCACTGGAACCCAACACTGAGGTGCAGAGGTGTGTACTTGGATTAGGCCACAATCATTATAAGTAAAACATGAAAATCATTAAAGTAAAATTGTTTTTTGAATGTTACTTTAACCATATTTCTTACTAAGGCACATTGGAAGTCTTCTGAAAAAGCATGGATAGTCTAAAGCATTGGTCACCAACCTTTTTAGGCCCAAGATCCCTGACCTCGGCCTTTATGAAAAACAAGATCTACCTATTGAAGAACTGATAGAAAAAGACATCCCAGATTGTACTTCAAATTTGAGGCCTTTTACTTAGTATTTTAATTAGTGATGCGCCGATCATAGCTGATTCAGAATTCAGATTTTCTTATCTTTTATGGGGAGGCGTAACAGAAATAACCGTTAGAATATGCATTTACATTATAAACATGACAGGTTTGCTAGAATGAAGGCAAATCACATATAGACACTGGTTTCAAAGCATAACACATACTTATATGAACATTTAACCACCACATGTCTATGCTTTTAGTTCTAACGAGCATATTCTTGTTGTTTAATCAAAAAACATATATACTGTATATATACACACTTACCAAATTACTCAGAGAACTGTCAGTTTTTGGAATTGCTTGAACCATCTTAATTTTCACTTCCAAGTTCTGAATGAACTCCACCACCATCCCCATAAGCTCGGGGGTTTTTCAGACCTGATGGCAATTAAACAAACAATGGAGCCTAAAAATTAGTGTTTCTTCGGCTATAGGCATTTTCATGTCTAAGGGCTTTTTTAGTATTATTATTATTATTATTAAAGCTAACAGATTACAACTTATTTTATATATATACGTCCTAGGAGCCCCTAAGAGCAAATGGTGATATAATATAATAGTTAAAAATATGGGAGGGGAATAAAAATATTATATTTCAATGGTGTAACTTACCGTTAGCCCACAACACTTATATTTCCCCGAGAAACCGTGCGAACTCTCCGTAATTTACTTTGCTTGTTGCTCTTAGTTGCTATGTAATAATCATATAAATGCTACACTGACTGTTGCTTGTGCGCGTTGTGTTTTCAAGGCGTGCAGTAGTCACTTATTTATCGTTCTTGTATGAGATGAGACTTCTGTTGTGTTTCGATTTCAATCGACCGCCTCTTTCTTTCTTGAACACTAGCAGAGCTAACGTTACGCAAACGTATTAGAAGCGCAGATATCGTAGGTATATGCATATATTCGCACAGTTCTCAACGTTAACCTGAATAATAAGCATATGATATACAGATCATAGAAAGTGTAGCGTGACGCGCAATGCAACTTCCTACGTTACGTTTAGCTAAATTCTCAAGTCCGCAGATTCACGAATAAGCACAAAGATCGATTCTGCACTATAAATCAGTTGTAGCCAAACAACAAAGTATATTTCAATTGTTTATGACGGTCTTCTATGCATGATTCAAATGATTTCTGAATGTAGAATTTGTTGAATAAGCAGGCGTAAAACCGTAGATCACTTACTTCAACAGCTGCGCGCCATCGCTGTTTACAAAGGACTGCGCAGCTTAAATAACGAAATAAACGCATTAAATACAAATGAAACAAACGTTCCTGCAAAGTTAGGTAAAGTAGATTAGCGAATCGGTCGAAATTATATCATATTCGCGAACATATACCGTGATGCGGTAAGAAGCGGGTCACACAATGACAACAGTCCTCCAGCGTAATAAACCCCAGATGCCACTGTGCTAGATTCATACTAGGTCCGTCTGAAACGATTTCTCCAGTGCAGCTTGCGTTTACATTAAGATACAGCCAGAGAAATGTCGGCTGCGGCGCGTGTAGCGGCCCCCGTGATGCTGTCCCGGTTCCGCGGCGCTCTGGTCGGCTCGGTGTTGGGCGACTGTATCGGCGGCGAGTTTGAGGGCGCCGTGGATGTGCCTTTAGATCGAGTCCTTCAGCATCTCAGCGCTCTGGAGGATGAAACACGGGGCGATGGTGAGTATTTCCGCATTTTACGATTATACAATGAACATATTTACTTACGTTTGTATTTGTAATCTTTGAGATTACTACGGTATTCCCATATCTGAAGGCCATATCAGTCTTACTGAAAATAAATATCACACTTTTGCTTGTCCTAAAGTCATTGTTAACCCTCTGGTATTCCTCATTTTCGCAGTAACATTTTTCATAACATGAATGTACTATATTTTGTTCCAATAATATTTATACTGTAATATTTTGAGGGGATTTCATGGTACCAGGCAATATTCACCTCTAAATTATGCACCATTTTGCTATATAAAAAGAATAAATTTTTGACTATGAATTAAATTGTTTCTTAATTACACATCTCATTCTCATTGACATTTTTCCCAGGAATTCTTCAGTACAGTGATGACACAGCCATGATGAGATGCGTCGCAGATTCACTCCTCACCAGGATGGCGTTTGAGGAACGAGACATGGCTCGAAGGTATGTTATCATTGGAAATGGCTAAAAGAGTCCTTTTAAGCACGTATTGGATTTTCCTGATCATCTTACTTGATTCCAGATTTGCAAAGGAGTATAACCTTGCTCCGGGGCGAGGTTATGGCTCAGGTGTCGTACAGGTACTGCGGAAGCTTGCGTCGCCCCATCTGAAGGACGTCTTCCAACCGGCACAGGCTCAGTTTGGCGGCCGCGGTTCTTTCGGGAATGGAGGTGCCATGAGAGCGGCACCCTTTGCCCTGGCCTTCAAAAGTCGTGCTGATGTCAGCAGGGTAAATAGTCATCTGATTGTCGAATCTAAGCTAGTAGCATTCTGCACTTCAAACATTTTTGACGAACTCTTTTGAATTGCTCATAAAAAGAGTGGAAGTGCAGCCAGCAATAGCTTTAGACTTTATTTAATGAGGATTCATATAAATGGTTCTCAGCCTGGGGGCCTCAAGATGGCTAAACATCTTTAAAGTAATCAATTATTATTAATATATTAAATCAATAGTTAACTCAAATCTATATAAGAATGCTAAAAACACATAAATCAACATGTAAAGTGAATCATAATTCCTTCTTAATCATTTTTACTGAAGAACATACAGTTCTCGAATGTTTTATTTTGTTATGCTGGTTGAAAGTCTCTTCACATCCCGAGAGCAATCAATAAGTTAAGTGGTCTATATGTATTTATGTCGTCTTTGGAAGGCGTAGGACCATAAAATGTTCGACCAATCAGAGTATTCGGTCCGAACATTATGATAACAGTTAACGAATGTACAGTGGGGCAAAAAAGTATTTAGTCAGCCACCAATTGTGCAAGTTCTCCCACTTAAAAAGATGAGAGAGGCCTGTAATTTTCATCATAGGTATACCTCAACTATGAGAGACAAAATGAGAAAAAAAATCCAGAAAATCACATTGTAGGATTTTTAAAGAATTTATTTGCAAATTATGGTCGAAAATAAGTATTTGGTCAATAACAAAATTTCATCTCAATACTTTGTTATAATATACCCTTTGTTGGCAATGACAGACGTCAAACGTTTTCTGTAAGTCTTCACAAGGTTTTCACACACGGTTGCTGGTATACCTCCATGCACCCTGTTCACGTAGACATGATATGTCATCAGCACGTTCGATTACGCTGTTGCAGACCGAGCGAGAATGTAAGGAGTTATTATTGTAATATTATGTGCTTCGTCTCACCGGTGAATGAGACATGAGATAATCTGACAGCGTTGCATTCAGTTCTCCATCAACGCCGTCTCTCATTGTGTCGCTGGTGAGTCTTTGGTCTACCTGTGCACGTTCATGTGTTTTGGTGGAGGCATGATTATGCAGGAAAGGTGGGATCTTGCTTTCAAAGCTATCTTGCTATTGCTAGCCTTTCCGAAATCGCCCACCCTACCTTTAATTTGAAAGGCTAATTTGGACTGTCCCAGGCTAACATTCTGTCCTTCCATTTACTTTTGGCAGTACTCTCGGCTTGGCGCAATGTTAACACACTCATGCTCTTTGGGCTACAATGGGGCAGCGTTGCAGGCCCTTGCTGTTCATCTGTCTCTCCAAGGCGCTTTGGCTCTGCCAAAAGAATTCATCAACAAACTGATATCAGAAATGGAGGAGATGGAAATAGATAAAACAGCCCAGCTTGATGCTAAAGCGTAAGTGAACTCATGGAAAGAGCAAATTTCAGCTGTATGTTTCTTAAATGAATAGTTTACTCAAAAATTTAAAATATGTCATCATTTACGTTGTTCCAAACCTGAATGACTTTCTTTTTTCAGTAGAACTTAAAAGAAGACATTTTGATGAATGTTTAAACCGTTTGTTGTTGTTTGTCCATGCAGTGTTATCATTAACTAAAACTATTAAAACTAATAAAAGTTATTTTTGGTTTTTAAAATAAAGCTTTTTGAAAATAGTATGAAAAATTAAGAACCACGAACTAAGAAATAGTAATTACTACTTTTAGTACTCAAATGACTAAAACTGAAATGAAAAATAAGTTAAAGCTAAATAATAAAAATAAATAAATAGGCCCACAACAAAATTAACAAACAAAAAAGCACACAACAAAATTTCCAAAAACTTAAACTAAAATTAAAATAAAAAGTGAAAATATAAACATTTATAAAAAATATTAATAAATACTATGATGGTATATAAATAAAACTAATATAACACTGTCCAAATGACATTGGACCCCACTGTCTTTCATTTTATGGACAAAAAAACATTTTACAAAATGTCTTCTATTGAGTTCCACAGAAGATAAAACAGGTTTGAAGCAACAGTAAATTCTGAAAGAAATTTTTATTTTTAGATGAACTGTCTGTTTTATTTCACTATGTTTTATTTCACAGACTCAATTTATCAGATTTCCCATATTGCTCACGATTGCACAGAGTGAAAGAACTTATGGACAGAAACAGTGTGAGCATTGAGGAGGTCATATCTGAACTTGGTTAGTATCGATTACTATTGATTAGCTTTGATCGGATCATTCATAAAGGCATTCTGCTGTTTTTCTTGAAGTTGACACTCTTTCTTTGTGTTAGGGAATGGCATCGCTGCCTTGCAGTCCGTGCCCACCGCTATCTTCTGCGTGCTGCATTGTTTGGAGCCCCGGGATGGGCTGCCAGAGCGATTCGGAGGACTAGAGAGGACAATAGCCTACAGCTTGGCTCTGGGTGGTGACACTGACACCATTGCTTGCATGGCAGGGGCAATCGCAGGGGCACATTATGGCATTGACTCCATTCCTCAGAGCTGGCAGAAGAGCTGTGAAGCGGTGGAGGAGGCAGATGATTTAGCGAGACGTTTGTATGATCTTTACTGCCTTCCACAGTTTGAAGAGGACAGGGGGACATCAAGCTGTGAGAACAATCAACCGCACACACACGCCAGTGATCAACACACTGCAAAAACTGACTGACCCACTACATGGCCATATGCAACATGCAGCCACACATAAGTGAAACTTCACCTGGCACACAGTGTCAAATGCACTTGCTAATATACCATCATCTATGTTTATAAAAATGTGAAACTTGTGCAAAATGTTTACAATAAAAAGAACAAAATGGTACCATTTGATTGGTAATGATCTTGTTTTGTCCTTTCTTTACTTCACATTTAACACTGTTCTGAAAACTATATACAGTGGGGTTTTGAAGTAAACATGTCTCTCTTTTTTGTGCATTTTAATTTAGTACTAATTTCATTTTTTAAATTACAATAAATTATTCCATGTTTTGAACCATAGAAACAATGAATACAACAGGTAAAAAAAAAATATGTTGCAAACATTTAATTTTAATACACGTGTACATGCTTTGATCATTCGTCATTAGACACTTTTCTCATTATTGTAGCTTAATATTTGTTAAAATATTTTGTGCCTTGTGGAACTACTCACCTAGGGATGTATACTGTAAATAGTTTTAGGTTCAGCTAGTTAAGCACTACACCATTCAATCATATTTTAATAATGGGGTCACTCAGAGCTGCCACTGGCCTCCAGGTCCCAGAGATCAGTGTCACCGATACATCAGAGGTTGCGATCACGGCCTCAGCCACAGAACTCTCTTTCTCAGCTGCCTTGGGCCCAGAGATCCTGCCAGGACGGCTTCAGAAATCCCTCTGAAGGCCACCAATAAAGGTTCTTGTCACTGCTGCTCCAGATCCTGCTGAGGCTCCACAGAGGTTGAAAGTCCCATGATGCCCTTTTCATAGCTTCGCTGGTCCCACAGGTCCCTCAGGGACACTCCAGAAGTCATAGCGTAGGCCACCCTAAGGGTTCCTGAACCAGCTGTTGTTAAAGATGTCATGTAACAGGTCCCTGTCCCAGCCTGCTACAGCTCTATGTCATAGCAGCTCCAGTCGCACCTGACATAACCAAGCAGGTCACACTGAAGCATGTCATGTCTGCCACAAAGGTTCCTCTCATGATGGTGCAGAGATTAATGCTACGCCTGCCAGAGAAATTGCAGTGAAGGCTGACCCAGTGTTTCCTGTCTTAGCCTCAGTCAGAGCTCGTGTCCACGGCTGCTGCAGTCCCAGAGCTCCTCTCTCAACCTCACTGGTCCCAGAGGTTCCTGCTAATGCTCGGGGTTCTGCAACTTGTGTCCCACATTAAAAACACAATATGAAAATAAACACAAAATGTGAAAGCGGTTTATTTATTTATCACTTTGTATGTTCATTTGAATAATAAGCTGACTAGGTAAGTAATACCAGATAAGTAATTCAAAGGAGAGTTACTTTGTGGCCCTTTGTTTACTGTTTGAAGGCCAAGGTATCAGCATGGAATTTGGCTGTAGACGGGGTCTAAACAATAAAAATGGCCTTTGGACAGTCCAACAGAATGAAGTCAGACCACATTGTTCACTTTTCTACCAGTCTTTCTACTATTCTGCTACAATGCTGCTATTTATTCCAGTTTTACACAACTCATTTGGGTGGATGTCTCAACTGTATGTGACAGTAATTAACAACCGGTCCCTATAGATTCTCTTTGCCACCTGGAAAATTCTCAGTCCCTTAAAGTGTATAACGGCCGGGAAGCAAGAAAACACACATCAAATTGTATTCGCAATACTTCAACTTTATTCATAGATACAAGGATATTATATAGGCATATGTCGAGGGGAGTTTCAACCCTTTAACCAATGAGGATATAGATGACATACATATAGGATGTTGGCCAAGAATATGTGTTATATAAAATGGCCACATGTACTGGAAAATATGGACATATTAGGAATAAACTTGGTGAAGGATGCTGAACTATCTCCATAGTTCAGCACGAACCCCCATTACCTTGGAGTCCTAGCTAGCGTGTCCTCATTTGAACATTTGAACCAAGAAAAGCTAATGCATACATGTGCGCATGCGTACCTCGAATATGAGTAAGAGATATTAAAACATAATACAAGAGAGAGAGAACAGATGGAGGAGGGGGGAATCAGAGAGAGACAACAGTGCGCTGTACAGGGAGGGCGAGCAGAGAGGGAGAGAAAAGAAAAGGAGGGTGAAAACATCTGGAACCAATACAGACAGAGAGTGTTTTCTAATAGTATGTCAATTCAAATAAAGTTTATTTTTACATAAACTGAGTCTGAGTTTATTAAGAAAACAAAATCTCTAAATGACAGAAATAGTCTGTCCAACCTTCAAGCTACTATTTTTACAAAACGTAAATTAATACTCACTGTACAATACAGTATAACAATATGCCTTCAGAATAAAGTGGTTGTTCTTTATGTTTATCGTAATACAACACATTTATAAATGTATACACATTTTAATTTTAGAGAAATGTAGATAAAAGAGAGAGAGCGAGAGACTGCAAGAAAACAAAAGGAATCTTAAAGGGTTAGTTCACCCCAAGATGAAAATTCTGTCATTAATTATTATTAATTACCCTCATGTCGTTCCAAACCCGTAAGACCTTCGTTCATCTTCGGAACACAAATTAAAGGGGGTCATATGATGCTGCTAAAAAGAACATTATGTTGTGTATTTGGTGTAATGAAATGTGTTTATGCGGTTTAAGGTTAAAAAACACATTATTTTCCACATACTGTACATTATTGTTTCTCCTCTATGCCCCGCCTTTCTGAAACGCTTCGATTTTTACAAAGTTCATTGGTCTGAAAAGCGAGGTGTGCTGTGATTGGCCAGCTATCCAGTGCGTTGTGATTGGCCGAATACCTCAAGCGTGAGACGGAAATGTTACGCCCCTCACCACACTTTGATGCCGTGTCCCGGCACGATGACTGCAGGATCAGGAAACAGTCCTCCATAAAATGTGCTGCACACATCTGAATATTTGCGTTGAATTGTTCTGGAACAGTGTTGTAAATACAACTTAACCACTGATTTGTAGTTGTGTCCTCTTTTGGAAGACCAAACAAAGTAGTTTCGCTTTCACAACGAAACACACAGCATCACACACGACAGGCTTGAGAACGGCGCGGCCTGCAGATTCGACAAAGGAGCGGCCGGCAGGCTTGCGGCAACCACATGTGACGACACTGGGTTGGACTCCGCTTTGTCCACGGTGAAAGCCGATCCGGTGATCCACAGCGCAAAGTTGATGTATTTCCTCAGCGACCAGCACGGATCAGCTCCAGGCATGACGAAGCAGATATCGGCCTCTTTTGGAAGACCAAACAAAGTAGTTTCGCTTTCACAACGAAACACAGTGCCTTCACGACATGGCGGCGGCAACAATATGACACCGAGAATAAAAGTTACGCCTTCTTTCTTTGCGTGCAGCGTTATGCAAATCTTCCCACACAGTGACGTAGACATGTGGGGGCGTGTTTAAACAAGGCATTTTAGGAGGGAGTCTTAACTTTTATAAAGAATATCTCTTTGGGTTTGAGACTTTAGTCTTTGCAACTTTAGGGATCTTCTCGATGCACGAACAGCTTGTAACACTCCAAAGAGAAAGGAAAATATGAAATTGCATCATATGACCCCTTTAAGATATTTTTGATGAAATGTGAGAGCTCTCAGACCCTGCATAGACAGCAACGCAACTGCAATGTTCCCAGGTCCAGAAACGTTGTAAGGACATCGGTAAAACAGTCCATGTGACATCAGTGGCTCAACTTCAGTTTTGCGAAGCTACGAGAATACTTTTTGAGCGCAAGAAAACAAAAAGAACAATTTATTTAACAATTCTTCTCCACCAAGTTACGTCTTCCGCCATTTTGGAGAGTACCCAAGAGCGTAATCTGCGAAATCAGCGTTGTTTACGCTTAGGGGAAAGCGTGCGTATGCATTGTGATACTCTCTAAAATGGAAAACATTGCAGTTGCGTTGCTGTCTATGCAGGGTCTGAGAGCTCTCACATTTCATAAGAAAATATCTTAATTTGTGTTCTGAAGATGAACGAAGGTCTTACGGGTTAAGAACGACATGAGGGTGAGTAATTAATAACAGAATTTTCATTTTTGGGTGAACTATCCCTTTAAGGCTTATGTTGAATTAGATGGACCTTCATCAGCAAGTATACACAGGTGTGAAGGGGTGTTGGGCTGAATGTGACTGGACAAATAGATTCTCTGATAAACATCTTGGAATATCTTCATCATCATATCTTCAAATTATAAACATCAGTAACACAGACAACATCAACATGGCTGTGAATGGCCTGAGGTACAAAACTAGCATAAAGCTTTTTACTCTTATGGATGCAAGGTCTGGGTTTATAAACCAAACCAAAACCTATGAGTACACTACAAAACAACGAAAATTAGGGCTAGACCCGCTAGTAATTAAATTTTTTTTTAAATAATAAAAAGTAACGCAGAGACGACCCTCCATCACAAAGTGAAGTGACAGAAGCCCCTCTCAGCCAACCATGTAATGATATAAATGTTCCAGTAGGTGTCACTAAAAAGCTTTGCAATTGTCATAACACAAAACGGCAGAAGTAGAGAAAGAGTAGAAGGAAGGAACACGTGAGTTTGTGATGTTGTCGATTGTGATGAACTAAAATACTTTGTGAAGGAATAGAATAAATTACAACTATACAGCTTTTTAGAAGAAATATTTTCATTTACAAACAGGTCATTTGTTCATGTTTAAGTTACGGGATGAGGAAAAGCGCGACAACCTAACAGTTACTTCAGCTGATGGTATTGCATTGTACACATTAACATTAAAGTAAGCACTATTAAATGCATTATGTCAGAGTCCACGACCCCAGGGAAAAAGGGCAATTTGACCGGAAGTGCCAGGAAATTAAAGGACGACGCCGCAGACTGGCATAATCTCATATTGAAATGGGAGCGATTAAACGATGAGGGATCCACGATTGCGACTAAAATTGTTAATCTGGGACTGAGCAAAAAGTAAGTTTTACCTGTCGATCAAACATAAATACTATAAATAAATTATGTAAATAATAATGTATAGTAAAATTCTAATGCGATTATATATCAATTTGTGTGTGTAAGCAATCTGCCTGCTCTGTTATACCTGTAACCTGTTTTCTCCATCCTGTCTGTTCACAGATCAGATCTTGAGCCTGATGTTGTGATGGAAGGAGGCAGGTTGGCAGCTGGAGACATTTCAGAGGACATGAAGCGGAGCAACCAAGAGCTGGAGGAAGAATGTGTGAAGTTACAAGACGTTGTGGAGAAAATGGTAACTTTTTGCAGAACGAGCATTAGCAATGCTTGATGTTTGTACATTTTTACAGTCTAAATTGTTTCGCCAAAGGCTAACATGCTGTCAAAGATGGAGAAGATGGTCCATGCCGAACGCGGGATCTGTGAGTTAGAAGCGTTCCAGTACGGAGAGACAGGAAGAGCAGCACCACTCTTTCACACGTGGTCCACACAACAGTTTGGTAAGAGCAAGAAATGCTCAACCATCATATACCAAACACCAAACTATCCCATCTTCTGTTCATGTTAATCTGTTCTTTGATCTGTATGTCCAGTTTACTTTCATAAAATTGGTTTAAATTCATATTATGTATAAATTAATATGTATTCAACTTAATTAGTTCTAAATTCTGAATACTAATTGAATTTAGTATGAAGCAATCATCTGCGTCCATCCCAAGATATAAATTAGATTCTTCATCATAACATATTTGAAGAAATTTGGCATTACAGCACTGATCCTCTGAATAGGTGCCGTCAGAACGAGTCTAAACAGCAGATACACTTTTCTCTTTCACTTCACAAGACATTAATTGATTGACTGGAGTCATGTGGATTATTCTGACGGCACCCATTCACTCAAGGATCCATTGGTGAGCAAGTAATGCTACATTTCTCTCAAGCTGTTCTGATGAAGAAAAAATCATTTGACCGTTGTCCTCTTCATGACAGCTGAAGTATCTTCCAAGCTTTACGAGTCATACAAGCAGGAGTTGGCGCTGAGGACCCATTGGTGAGCAAGTAATGCTACATTTCTCTCAAGCTGTTCTGATGAAGAAAAAAATAATTTGACCGTTGTCCTCTTCATGACAGCTGAAGTATCTTCCAAGCTTTACGAGTCATACAAGCAGGAGTTGGCGCTGAAGAAGACTATACTACAAGAATTGGCCCACACGGCAAATGCTGATCTTTCCATGGTCTACCTGTCGTCATGGCTGTATCAACCCTACATTGAGGACAGTGGAAAACTGCTACTAGAGAGTTTGCTATTGGAAACAGGTCACAGACCTTTGTGATTCAGTCTATGCATGAGGACTATGTAAACAAATTAAAAGCATATCATGACATGTATACAGCTTTGATTTAATCGGTTTGACCTTCAAATTTATTTCTCAAAAATATTTTATTTTTATACTGTATTTACGTCCCTCTAAGCAGTCTGTAACATACAAAGTCTTAACTCGCTCACCAAAGTTTTAATGTCATATTTGAACATGTCCCTTTGTATTAAAAATGCTGAGATGTTTCCAAAACACAGTAAACCAGATATTTTATAAAAAGTAATAAAATAGTGCAACAACTTTTCAAATGACTTTTGCACTAGACAAACTACTAAAGAACAGAAACAATGGAACATCTGAGGATGCAGTCTTAAGATTATAAGCACCTCAAGTCTTATCCGTTTGTTTTACAAATCGATAGTGTTTTCTTACTCCTTTGGAGTGGACAGTCATCAAAACTGAAATGTCCCCCGTCTCAAAATACCGTGTTTTTAGCTCAGACCTCTAGGGGTCAACTATTTTCAGCCTTAAGGGTTCATTTTCAAACAAATGAATGTCCAAAAGTGTTTGAATAAATAAAATCTCATGGGGTACCAATTTAAACTGTATTGCAACTACAGCCTGGTTTTCTAACAAAGGAACGGTTATGTACAGATTTCTCTGGATGGCCCACTAAGTGGACACAGTATCACAAAAATCTTACCACAGCTTTTACTGAACTTTGCTGGAGTCCATAACTTAGTTTTGGCAGATAGTATTTTCTTTTCTCTCATCTGTGCATGTTGTGAAAGATTCAGTTCCCAGAATGAAAAGCACTGGATTCCCTCCACGATTTAGTGTTGTCACAAGTATTTCCCACCATCTCATCACTTTCCCCGTGAGACGTGTAACGTGCAGCTACATAGTCATGGACTCTGAAACCAATAGTTAAGATATGCTAACATAAGTGAACATTCTCTAAAATTGGAAATAAACAATGACTTCTTTGTATAAACAGAAAAAACACTAATATAATAATACTGTTTTTATACAAATTTACAAAGAATGCAATAAAAGTTCATTGAAAAAACACCATCTCTCAGACAGAACGTATGTATGGTGTGAATAATGGACAAAAACAGGATGTGAATATGTGACTCCATTAAGTCTTTCTTTCGGTTTCAATGCCCAGCAGGGCATGAACGGTCTCTAAAGGAACACCTTCAGGTGCCTCGATGTGCATCATGGTGCCATCGGGCCCGTTGACAATGACAATGCCTTTGGCGGCTAACTCCTCTGCGCTCTGCATCACAAGCCCCTCTGCTGTCTGGAAAATGACTGAAGATTCTTGCTGCACCACCTGACTGGCCTCGGGATCTTCGAGAGCATCGGTCTGGCAATCTTGAACCGCTTGTTGAGCGGCTTCTTCTGAGTTCTTAATCTCCGAGTCTGTGTTTAGAGCTTGTTCCAGCTGTTTCATCTGATCCGCGATATCAACGATGATGCTACTGTTCAGAACCTTGGAGATCTCTGGATCTTCTGTGGTTTTTGTGGCATCAGAATCCGAAGAAGGCATTTCCATCTCCATGGGCTCTTCCTCTGTCCTCTCCGGGATGGCGTTTTCAGCACTCTGTGTAGCATCGTCGGTGGTTAGATCTACAGAAGTCAAGTTCTCCAGTCTGGTTAGCACCACCTGAGGCTTACGTAGAATAGAGCCATCAATACTCTCGTCCTTCTGGATGCCGTTTTGATTAACTTGATAGCCGTTGGTTTCTTCATTGCGGTTTTCTATTTTAAACCTTTTTGCAGGAGGCAGCATTTTGGCATTCTAAGAAAAACATGGAGAAAAAATATTATTACCATACAACTGTAAAACGTATGTTGTTCACATAGAATTATGACAAGTAGCCCATAACAGCTCTAAGTGGAGTGGTGATAATATGGATGTAGGTAAATGAAAGGTTGCAGGTTCAAAACCCAAAAGCACATCATTACAAAAATAAATAAAAGTGTCTACTAAATCAAGGGTGTGCAGAAAATTTAAGAGTAATAAAAAATAAGGCTGTCAAGGTTAACTTAAAATACACAAAAGTCAATAAGAAAAAAAATAAATGAATACTTTTATTCAACAAGGACATATGAAATCGATCAAAAGTAACTGTAAAGATACAAAAGAGTTAATAATGTTACAAAAGATTTCCATTTCAAATAAATGCTGTCTTTTTGAACTTTCTATTCAAAGAATCTTGGAAAAAAAAAATAAAGTTTCCACAAAAATATCAAGCAGCACAACGGTTTTCAACATTGATTATAAGAGAAAATGTTTCTTGAGCGGCAAATCACCATATTCGAATGATTTCTGAAAGATCATGTGACTTTACCATCACATGAATAAACTGTACTAAAATACAAAAAAAAAAAAAAATACATTTACAGACCTGCCAACCTTGGAAATGTTTTTTGAGTACCATCAGCATGGCGGGCGTGGGCGGGGGGTGTAGTGGGGGTAAACAGTTTACTGTTTTTTACGGTTTACCGTAACTGTTTAGTTAATTTTTGCTATTTAGTTTTTTAAAAAAATGCTATTTAAAAAAGAAAAAAAAAAACTCCAGTACACTTCTGTATAGGGCTGGGCGGGCGCTATGAGCAAAAGAAATTCACATCTCTGTATTTTTTGGCTGATTTGTGGTATATGGTAGCCTATTTATATTGGTATTTTGTGTTTGGATTAAACAAATAAAGTGAATGTAAGCATGTAGGCATATATTATGTGCAAAAAAGGGTTAAAATCACATTACACTGTAAATCTAAAAACAAAAATAATCCTTTTAAAGCAGAAGTTAAAGTTACTAAACTAAAAATGAAAATAATAAAAAGCACAGACTAATTGAGTATAAAGGCTATTTTGATTACCCCATTACACTTTACAGTTAGTGCTATCATACAAATACACTTACTTGTAGGTTTAAAATTCTACATATGTCACATTTATTGTCCAACTACAAATATTTCAGCAAAATGTATATTAGTCAGAGTTATTGCTATTTCATTGAGCTCTGTCTGTTTGGCGCGCATGCGTGCAGCGGCGCTCGTTCTAAATGAAGTCTCTGGAGTTTAGCAAAGCAAAAGCTCATGCACTTCTGACAGCAAAATGGAAATATTTCCATGGCTTTTTTAACATATACAGATGGAGAATATACCTGTGAAATGTAAGTTATGCATTAAGGAAAACAGGCAGCACATCTCAAACACATTAAACAGCGCGTCTCTGTCAGCCTCACATGCAGCCTTTCTGTCAGAGCATCTGACGGGGTGAGCCGCTTTGAACAAACTATAGGCTACTAGGAGAGAAATAAAACACAGAAATTATTTAAATGCAAAACCAAAAAAAAAACTCTGATTGGTTTAACTCTTCGTCTTTTTCTGTTGCTTGTTTTGAATACTGAGCGTGGACAGAGGCATCACTAGATTTTGGCGTAGTTTAGAGTGACAAATCGTACCAGCGTACTTTGAGGTCAAAATGCGTAGCCACTATGCAAAATGCATACAGGTTGGCAGGTCTGCATTTAGCACAACTAAATGTTTTCATCATGTATTTGATATTAATATGGTTACATTCTGATTTCTAAAGGCTGATCATAATCCATGAGATTAATCAAAATTATTTTATTCTATTAAAAGCCCTAGATTTTTACAGTAAGAAAAATAAAACACCTTTCTTTCACGTAAATGGTTCTTACATTAATTACCCTAATACTGTTTATATAAAGCTCTAAGTAAACTTAATACAAAGTAAATATTCTTTAAATAACATTTTAATAAATTACTTTAATACAAAGTCAAAATACAAGCGTTTGAGTATTTATTCAATTATTTAATTAAGACTATCAAAATGTGTCTTTGTATATGAAAATGTATAGCTGCCTTTATATTTTACGAAGGGGGTTCCTCACAAGAGCATCACATTTGGAGGTTCAGGCAAAGCATCTAGTTACTAGACAGAATTAAATAATTCTGAAATTGCAGCGGAGCAATCTGTGATACTTGCATACAGGAGTCTACACTGGAATGATTTTTGCTCAGAACATACCTCAATACTCCGTAGGCTCTTTGTGGCCTGATTTGTCTTTTGACATTGTTGTCCTTCAGAGGAAGTCAGGAGTTTTAGTGCATTGGGATCGGTTATACCCAGAGATTGTAAAACCTGAAATGACAGAAAATCTGTATGGTACTCGGGTTTGATCACAATGCTGCAGTGGCTAAATGTCTTGATATTACTTACTCCCATGTTGTTGACCTCTATAGCTGGCCGGGAGGCTGGTGAAGTGTGCAAATATTCCAGGGCCATCTTCTTCACCTGGCTGTGTAGTTGTTCAAATTCATGGTACACGCTCGGGAACTGCTGCTTTGACGGGTAGCCCTTTTCCACCTATATGGACAAGAACAGTGTAAGTGTGCATGAAATGCTTCCAACACACATAATCACATGGTATTTTACAGTGAGAACTGGACACGACTAGACAAAATTCAAAACTATATCCCATGCTTCCAAATATCTAAACATACCTTCATCAGCACAAACTCCCATACAGTCATGACTCTGGCCAGACGTGGAAGAACGATCTCCATGAGATCTTCGTCATCATACTGTTTAATAAACTGAAGAGAGATGAAAGAAATTTAGTAATTGCTGTTAGTAATAGTGATTTAATTAACTGTTCTGGTATTATTGCAGTAATGAGAATATTTACCATAACATTACAATATCTTTTTGTAAAGATAATAGAATAAAAGTTTTACTTTAATTGCTTAAACATAGTAAGAAGTGATCTTCTGCCAGGGAGATAGTCAGGGATAGAAGATAAACAAGTTCAAATGGCTGAGCAGAAAACTATTAAAAAATATATTTCATTTATTTTTAAAGGGTTTAAAAACGACTTTAGTCAACAATTTGTCTCCTCCGCGTCACCGTAACGCCATTTTAGAGAGTATCCACTGAACGCAAACAGCGTATACTATTCTGTGTCAGCTGCACCACGCGGATATGTTGTTTTTGTTCAAATTAAAGCGTAAATAAACGTAGAAAAAATGTGTAATAGACGTGTACGTAGAATAAACGTGTTTGCGTTCAGTGTATACTCTCTAAAATGGCGCTAGGAGACGAATTGTTGAATAAAGTCTTTATTTTTGTTTTCTTTGCGTACAAAAAGTATTCTCGTAGCTTCGTAAAATTACGGTTGAACCCCTGACGTCACATGGATTATTTTACCGATCTCCTTGCTACGTTTCTGGACCTTGATCGTGTTAATAGAATGTTTTTAAAAAATATAAACCAAAACAATTCATTAATAAAGAAGAAACTTTTCAGATTTATCACCATTTCTATGTCACTTACTGAAAAAGCAAATTTGTGACACTGACCATGTCAATTAATTTGTAAAAATATTTATATACTGTATATATCAACCAAAGTTCAAGATCTCAAAATCATGCTGGACTATTCCTAACCATTTTTTCCAACTCAAGAACAATAAAAATTGACAGCCGATCAGAATCACACTTATAATAAACAGACCATTGGTGTGGACACTAACTATCATATTTGGTGTGAATGGTCCTTAAGACATTGTAAAAAAAAGTTAATCTTTATAATAACTTTTCATTCATTCAAATTGACAACATAATTTGTCAAGAGAGAAACTATTCAATTCAAAATGCTAAACAGAAGCTTTTTTACAAGTGGACTTTTGAATCCCACTGAATCAACCAAAATTTTGAGAATACTGTTGTAACATTATGCATAAGTCACCCACCCCAGCATTGTACTCAGTAGTTACACGATGTAACGCAACAAATATGCAAGAGTATAAACCACAGATATGAGAAGTCACTACATAAGAAACCAAAAATGCATGCAGAACTGATCTGAATGTCTGAAAAATACACATACTCCGCACACATTTGTATAGCAAACCAGATCTTACTTCTTTTAGTCGATTCCTCTGTCTTTGAGCTTGCTGCTCCAAGCTAATTCCTCTGGGGTACTTGGGTGGCCGTCCTGGCCGCCCTCTTTTAGGTGGCCGCCCAGGCCTCCTAGGATGACCAGGCCGTCCTGGTCCTCTGGGCCGCCCAGGTCTCCTAGGTTCTACTTTCCCAATTTCTTGAACCTGAAATATTTTATATGCAATTAACTGATCAATCTGATCCATTTTTAATGATCTGAGACCTAATATCAAACAAGCAAAACAAATCATCCTACTTTTTGAGTACTGAGTGTTTTCACTTGACTAGTATCTGTGACTTCTGTTCCTGTAGGCTGTTCATCTCTAGTTTTGGAGAGGTCTTCTGCTTGAGGTGGCGTCGGGTTCTTGTCATGTGTGGGATTTAGCTTATAGTGTCTGTTCAAACCGGCAACGCCGATGTACGCTTTCTCACAGGTATCACATTTAAAGGCTTTGTCACGGAGGTTGATTGTCACATCTGAGGACTTCTTCTTTTTCTCGTCTCCATCCTCATCCTCCACACTTATCTCAGAGTAGTCATCTGAATCTGACTGGTGGCTTTCTGCCAAGTCCTCGTTCTTGATAAACTTGTAGTCTTTCACCTTGTGCTTAGGTGGTCTGGACACCCGACCAGAGCGGGTCTGGGTTTTCTGAGGCTTCTTCTGACGATTTTTTACTTTCTGTGTGTCCTTTCCAATGGCTGAAGTTGCAGTTTTTGTTTCTACAGTAATGACTTTGGAAGGAATTGTTACCTTGGCTGGAGGAGATGAAACTTTCGGAGACGGCACTAGGATCTTTGGGGTAGGAACTACTGGCTTGGCTGGTGGACTCTTGACTGTGGCAGGTGCAGGGACGTGTACTTTGCTAATGGGGACAGAAATGGTGCTAACAACAGGAGCTGGTTTCTGAAGGAGAAGCTGAATAGGAGGATCGCTTGGGTTTTGTAAGAAATATTGCTGCTGTCCAGGCACAGGGGTGATGTGGATGATCTGTGGGCTGCTTAATGTTCCTACAGTTGAAACCTTCACCAGCGGCTGACTGGCTGACCGATTCTGTGGCTGTAAAATTGTTATTGGAGTTGTCTGCCGTAGTTTATTGTCTTGCTTCAGAGGTGCCTGAACTTGAATTTGGATGGGCTCAGCTGCCTGAATAATTCAAAGTGTGAAAAAGCTCAATTAAAAACATTTTAAATTTAGTCTGTGGACTAAATTCAGTGAATGCATATACAGAATATCTGACTAAGTGCATGCAGGAAACTAAAGAGAAGTTAGAAGGATGCATTTGGCATACTGGTTTCTTTCACAAAACTTGTTTGTGACCATAGTTTCTGCCCATATATCATAATTACTACAATTATTGATACAACAGTGAAATCTTAAATTAATATATGATCTAAAGTACTGGACAATTTGAATAATATCTTTATGTAATGCACAATTTTTAAGGAAGGAAGGATGTAGGGCTGTGCAAATAATGGAATGCGATTTTCATGCGAATCTCGTCAGTAAAGTCGGTTCTGTGATTAGTAGTAAATCTCCAGCACGTGCTTTCAGATGGAGCGGCATTTACTACACAGAACAGAACCGGCTTTACTGACGAGATTTGCATGAAAATCGCATTCCATTATTTGCACAGCCCTAGAAGGATGTATAGAGAGAAAAAAACATATTGAAGGAAGTACGTGAAGAAAAAAGTACTACAGGAAGAAAGTACAAACAAAACCTCGTAGGTAGCATGTAAGTAAGCAAGTACAGAAGGAAGTATGTTCGGAAATAAGAATGTAAGGAAAACATTGTGGAATGTACATTAGAAGTACTTTAGGAAATCTGCACAAAAGAAAGAAATGAAGCAAGAAAGCAAAGGAGGAAATACTTGTGGAAGAAAAAAAGATACACAGGAAAATGTGTGTGAAAGAAAGGAAGCATGTTTGAAAGGAAGTACAGAAGGAAATGATTGTGGGAACAAATGTACAGAAGGATGAATGAAAGGTAATCTGTGCAGAAGTAAGTACAAAAGGAATGGAGGAGGTAAGTACAGAAGGACATATTTGTAGGAGAAAGTATGTGTGTGGAAGAAAGGAAGGAAATGCAGAAAAATGGAAAGACAAATACATGTGGTAAAAGCTGAGTATTTACAGAAGGAAGTATGTACGGAAGAAAGGAAGAAGCAAATACTTGAGGAAGAATGAATGTACAAACTTATGGAAGGAAATCCGTGCGGAGGATATGAAGTACAAAATGAATGGAGGAAGTACAGAAGGAAATATTCGTGGAGAAAGAATGTACTGAGGGACGTTCAGAAGGAAACGTGTACAGAAGAAAAGGGTACAAAAGGAAGGAGGAGGTAGAGAAGGAAATACATGTGGGAAAAGCATCTGCAAAAGTAAGTACGTACGTATGGAAGCAAGTACAGAATCTAAACAAAAACTAAAGAAAATGCAGAAAATAAGTACAGAAAGAAATGAAAGAGGCACATGTTTATAAAGAAGTTAGCCTAATATATACGCATTAAGTAAGCAAAGAATAAAGGAAGAGAAAGAAAGTACTTCACAGATTTTCTGAGAAACCCTTCATTCACATTCTGCACTGTAAACAAAAAATGAATTGTCTCGTAATACAATTACTACAGTTTATGAGAGGCCCTATGTTACCTTCTGTGCGGTCGTGTGGGCTCCGTTCTGCGACTGCTGCAGCGCGACCTGTTTGGCGACGCTCTGCAGCTGCTGCGACGCGTTCTGCACGATACTGACTGGTTGCGGCTGAATCGCCGTCGCCAGTTGAAAGTTAACGTTACTGGACTCCAGCGCGATGTAGGAAATCGGCTGCGTCGTGACAGGTCTCTGTAGTATTTTTGGGGTCGTTGTGAGGGTCGCAGCCGGCTCGGCCTGGGCAATCACCTGTGCTTTACTCACTATAACCTGCTGTACGTCCACTATGGGGGAGGTGGAGGGTTTCACAGCTGTCTCAGTACCTGCCACATGGACCAATTGTTGTTCCGTTAACTGCTCGATTAACTGCTGCTGCTCCTCGGCCGATAAGCCCGAGCTCTCCACGAAGCTGCCGTCGGGCTGCACGTAAATGATGGTGGTCGTCGGCGCAAGAGCGTTTAAGACTTCCCCGCTAACAGTGGTGCACTCAGCAGTCACACCTGCCTCTGCAGTGGCCTGAACATAAGACGTTATGATATTCGCATCGGTTAGTAGCTCACCGCTCACGATCTGCCCGATCACCTCCTGGGTAACGTTACCGTCCACAACTCTGACATCCACCGCCGACTCGCTGTGCATTAACTCAGCGAGGCCTTGATCAACGCCCCCTTCTGTGGTGGACAGCGTCTTGCTTGCGTCTTCTTGATTATTTCCCGCTTCGGCTGCGGTCTGTGTAGTCTCGGGTTGCGGCAGGGACCCGCTCGCGTCGAGGTTTTCCATTTTCGCTGCAGCAGATTTGAACGCTGAATTATTATCGTCTTCATTGTCCGCCATTTTGTTTAACGTTACAGGAGCAAAACTTGCTAGCTGACGTAGGAATCCTCTCAAGAGCGCGAGAAGCGGCCGTTTGTTTGCAGACGATTAATGCTCAAGATGTGAGTAATATTTGCGAGATTGATTCAAAGCCCGGTACAAACCATTTCAAAGGTGGGAAAATGTTATAATCCAGAGACGCTCGCGAAGTTAACGGTAGCCAGGCAATTGGTTTTCCCGTCCATGCCACCAATGACGACAGCACGGAGGATGGGTAACAACAAGATACGTCATTTCCGCTTTTAGCGCGCCGTTCTCTCGTTGCTCTCTACCCTGTTACCGTTCCTGGCTGCCTTCACATTGGAAACTATTTATAATAATTTAAGGAAAATAATCTTGTTTGGGCGTGAACACTCTCCTTTGATTTTATTTGTTCCAAAAGTGTATGATATCATTTATAAAATATATATATATATTGAAACACAATTTGAGCTAAGAAAGACTACATTTTGGGGCACATTTTAGTCAAAATTGTCCCTTTTGCTGGTTAATTCCTATGAATGGTGTGTATTTTACACATTTTACAAATACAATTACAATTATATGATTAATTCAAGGCTTATTTCATTCAAAATACCAGTGCTGCTTATACATAGACAGACAGACAGACAGACAGAAACCTCTGTATTATTCTGTTATTGTATGAATGGTGTATTTTACACATTTCACAAATCTACATTTTTAACCCAACATGCATTCATAAGCCTGTTTCCGTCACAGGTCAGTAAAAATATGATTCTGCTAGTCATAATAATGTAATCTTTAAGTTTATTTTATTTTATTTATTTCAGATTTATTTGACAGGGACAATGCACATCAATAATACATAAATGTACAATGTGCCAGAATTAGCCAGAAGGCTATTTTGCATCTGCAGTCCCTGGACTGATGGTAAAATTGTCACCCTAAAAATATAAAGAATGAATCAATACATAATACTTACATACTCCAAAATACATATAACATTCACACTATTCCTAAAAAAAAACATCCGCTTAAAAGTTATACTATACACAGAACCAACAAATCAATACCAGCTCACTCATACACACAATCTAACTGTCAAACAAAATGACAAACAATGTATCAATAATATAATAATATCAATATACATACAAAGATAATGTAAGCATACAGACAAGTAACAGTAGCCCTAATCATTCAATCAGTCCTAAACCAAACAACCTCATATACAGTATATAGCATAAAAATCTCAAACTAGTAGAGCAGAAAAGACAAGACAGCAGCAGAGTTTAGTTTATAAAATTAATGTTGACAATGCTGACACTCAATTAACCACTTCTTTAAGTGACACTTAAAGGAGGCATAAGTATTAAAATGTGTAATGTAAGTTGGGATGGAGTTCCACTCATGAGCAGCCCTAACTGAAAACACTGTTTGACTAAATGCACTTTTTCTTAAAGGGACTATGCAATCACCTCTTACTGCACTTCTCGTTAATCTGTAACCAGATGGTGCTACGTTTACAAACGGGTTCAATACAGGAGGAGCCAGTCCATGTCTGATTTTATACATAAGACAAAGATCTGTATATATATATAATCACATTTTCCCAACTTAAAATATTGTATTTTTGTTTTGTTAAATATCACAGTGATGATGGTGTATGGATTTCCTATCTAAAACTTTCAAGGTTTGTTTATATAAAGAGATAATTGGTTTGAGAGAAGTATTATTTGCTTGTGACCAGGTTGTCAAACAATAGGTGATATGTGGAAAGATCATCAAATGCATAAACATCTTTGCAGCCTTAGTTGACATGCAACTACGGGCATATCTAAAATTTGCCAAGTTGAACTTAATGTGATTGCAAACCTTCTTGATGTGCATTTTAAAAGTAAGATTGCTATCAATATATACAACTTGTAGTCTCTCCCCTTCTATGACTACATCTGACTCCGCACGGCAACTTTTAGTTTTACTGAAAAACATACATGCAGTTTTCGATACATTTAGTTGTAAGCAATTATGTTTTAGCCATTCCGTGATCTTTAACATTGAACTTGTTAGCTGATCATCAGCTTGAGCTGCACTATTAGCATGTACAAAAACTACTGTGTCATCAGCATACATCTGGATGTTGGAATTGAAACAAACATTTGGCAAATTTACATACAGAGAAAATAAAAGTGGGCCCAAGATTGAACTTTGCGGGACACCTGCTGACAAAGAAACAACATCTGATTGATAATTCTTCACTCTAACCAACTGAGACCGGTCTGTTAAATATGATTCTACCCATTGAATGGTGTCTACTGAAAAATAAATGCATTCCATTTAGATAAGATAATTCAATGATATCAAAGGCCTTTTTTTAAATCTAGGAAGACGGCACCGACAACCCCTCCTCGATCCAACAACAACTTAACTTTTTCTATAAAATAGCAATTGGCTGTATTGGTTGAGTGATTAGTACGGAAACCAAAATGATGTGGGTGTATAGGATAAGCACTGGTATTTAATTGATTTATCATTTGTTCTGCAACTAGTTTTTCGGCGACTTTGGAAACCACGGGCAAAATACTAACAGGTCTGTAGTTGCTGGTGGATAGAAGATCACCTCCTTTAATATGGGAATTACAGCAGCTAATTTCCACACATTTGGGAATATCTAATGAGTAAATGAAAGATTTCCAATTTTTGTAATCGGGTTGACTAATACTTCAGAAAGCACTTTCAACATACAGTGCTGTGAACAGGTTTTTGCCCCCTTCCTGTTTTTTTTTATTTTTTGCATATGTCACACTTAAAAGATTCAGATCATCGAACAAATTTTAATATTACACAAAGATAATGCAAGTAAATACAAAATGCAGTTTTTAAATGATTATTTATTTTATTAAGGGAAAAAAGCTGTCCCAACCTGCCTGGCCCTACGTGAAAAAGTAATTGCCCCCTAAATCTAATTACTGGTTGTGCCACGCTTTGCAGCAACAACTGCAATCAGGTGTTTGTGATAACTTGCAATGAGTCTTTCATATCGCTGTGGAGGAATTTTGGCCCACTCTTCTTTGCAGAATTGTTTTAATTTAGCCACATTGGAGGGTTTTCGAGCATGAATGGACTGACAGCATCTCAATCAGATTTAAGTCCGGACTTTGATTTGGCCACTCCAAAACCTTAATTTAGTTTTTCTTGAGCCATTCAGAGGTGGACTTACTGGTGTTTAAGTGTGACAAACATGCAAAAAATTTAAAAAACAGGCACTGTACATGTATTCATCCCAGTGACATTTTTAGCTCGAGATGGCCTGAGGGATCTAATCACTCTCATCACATCTGACTCAGTAATAGATTCTATGTTGAATGCTGGTTCTGTCTGTCTAACTTGACAAAAAAGTGTTCTTATACCCGGGAGTAAAATACTTAATTATATTTTCTACTGAATCAATGTAATAATTATTGAGAACATCAGCTACTTCAGCTGGCTTATTCTGAAGTTTTCCGTCAACAACAAGTTGTAATAATGATTTATTATATAGGTTAATAATGAAAACTTTTTCCTAATAATGACTTAATCGTAATAATGAGAAACTTTCTTATAATAAAGTAGAAAACGAAACTATTTGTTATAATTTGTTATGATTTTTAGAATTAAATAAGGACAGAATTATCTTAACACTGTTGGACGTTGTTAGTGAACAAACTAAATAAACTAGGCGAATACATTTTTTTAGGGTGAATTCATGCAAACTGGGGTATTTGTTTCCATTGATATGACTGAACCTCTATGTTGCAGAGAATACCCTTTTTTGGACTAAACATCAATGTAGTTTTTTTTTTAAACATCAATGTAGTATTGGTGGGTTTATTAAGCAAATGATGTATTTGCACTATTCATATTTTGCACAGACTGTACATTGTTCAAGCTATTACACTGTACACTGTCTAACGTTGTTACTGTACAAAGCACAGTAATCTATTTCTAATAAAATATTATTGCACTACTGATATTTTGCATAGACTATACATTGTTTAACAATACTATTGTACACACAACCAACTGTATTACCACTGTTCTTACGTTGCTGCTGTTCATACTGTACATATAACCCTACATTGCACTCCTTTTTATATTATGTACATGCTTAATATTGTATATAGCAACTCCACTGTACATACTGTAAATTATAGCTTCACATACTCTGCACTTATCTGTATATAAAACACTCTATTCTTGCGCTTCTGGTTAGATGCTAACTGCATTTCATTAGCTCTGTACTTGCACTCTGCATAATGACAATAAAGTTTAATCTAATCTAATCTAATCTAATGTAGGCTATTGGGTAAATTACCTATATATTACAGTAAATGTCCAGCAGGGGGCAGGAAGGGACCATTTTTACATCCTCAATCCACATTTTAGGTCTCTCTTTTGTCATGATGCTACATCAATAAAACAAACTGAATCAATCTTATCACGTTATTGCCATTATTTTAATAAGCCAAAATATCTTCAAACAGAGCAACTACTAGCCTATACTATATTAATATAATAATGATCAAATCCACTGAACAAACATTTTTATGCATACAACATTTACCATAGGCTACATAAGAATGCCACTCAGTCAGGCAGATGAGAATTGTTCTTTCAATCATTTTAAGCGCATATTGAATGTCTAAAGAAACAGATTTAGATTGTAAATTGTAAAGCATTAAGAGTTTAGCATGTAGGCAATGTTCTGATAAATGTAAACAGAAAAGGATTTTCAGTGTATTTAAAATTATCAAAGAGTTTTCAAATAATATGAGTGAATAGTAATATTTAAATGATATATTATGGCAGGTGTCATTCAAAATGATATTATTTATTTATTTAGCCAAATGATAGATTAGGCTATATATCATTTAGAATTTATATTCAAATATAAAATTAGTCACAGGGCAAGAAGTCATTGAGCCAACTGGAAAGATTGCAGGATACACAATCAATTAATAATTCAAATCAGTTTGATTGATATTAAAATGTATATGACTGATGTATTTTACATGCATACAATCAAAGTGAATATCCTTTCTCATTTTACACATTTGTCAGATATTCTAATTACCTGCTTTACCTAACGGCACAGCAGCTTGGTGATCATCACAATCTGATTAAGAAATCACTCTAAAGACAGCATGGATTTGCCACTAAGATAAATGATCTTAACTCTGATCACAGATAAAGTCCAGTTCGTCTCTCAGTCAGGCCTCTAATGGCCACCATTAGTGACATTGTGGGATTAGAAAGTACTTTACTTTAATTCAGGATTCCTCTTAGAGAGAGTGCCTGAAGCCTGAGCTTTGATAGGCCTGAAACAAAGAAACTGGTAATCGTCACAAACAGTCTTTCTATAGATAAAAAAACAAATGTCTGAATAATGAGTGTTGATTAAAACATGCTTTATGTCATTAAAGCATGGAATCCATTTGAGGTTTAAACAACATTTCATTTATTAAGCCATGTCTAGAGCAATACAGGGAAATGTAAAAGGCTAATATGCTTGACAGGATCACTGGGTGACAGAGATGTCAGGAAAGAGGATAGAGATACAGTATATTCTGTTGCCACGCAAGCCTAGCCTTATCACCCCCAGATGTCAACTAATTAATTACGCAGACACTAAGTAAATTAAATTAGGATTGAATTAACAGTGTGTATCAATAATCTGTTGACAGGCCTTGATAATAAGGGCATGGAAAGGATCAACAACCCAGATCCTTTTGGACGCTTCTAATCAGCACAAATCCTGATTGATTTCACAATTTACGGATTAGTCAGAGGGAGACCTATATATTTTTATTCATTAGGTTTAACATGGACATTTTAATGGCTAATATTTAATTATGTACAGTTGTAAGATAATTACCATGCTTTTCTCTATCCTGTTATGTGAGGATTTTTAAATTGTAAGGCATCCAAGGCTGCTAATATGAGATAGAATGATTGTAATCCTGGGCCTTTTACATTTAAAATATCAGTGCTTTTAAATAGATAGATAGATAGATAGATGATTGTATATGTTTCTACATGAAGGATAAAGGGTATTAATTCAGGAGCCTCAGTGAGAGTACCTTATCTAGGGCTGCTTTCCTGCTCTCTCCCATATGTCTGTTATGCATCGCTCCTGCTGTTTAATCTGCCCAGATTGAGGCCTCTCAACTGTGTCGGATTACGCTCAATGACACACAACAGTTTAGGTGACATACAAACGATTGTTACTCCGGCTCCATAGCCCGAAACACACTATAAAAAAACATTTACAAATTATTCGTTGTAAATAAAACAAATATTGGAGTACTTTTTACAAGAAAATACCTTTTCATATTTTTTGCTTCAGAATTTTTGTTTAATTCACTGTGTTATTTGCCATTTCTTTGTAATTGTTATTGAAATTTATTAGCAGTTTCTGCATAAAAAATAGTTTGTTTTCAGTGCACTGCAAAAGATTTTAACGCAAGTTTGGATTTTAATTACTGTTTGTAAAGATTTATTTTTGGTGCACTGTATTTGAAGTGAAGTGCGGGGGTGGGATCGGGAAAGGTCCTCGAAGCGGGATTCGAACTCGGGACGCCCGTAGTGCAACAGCTCTATATGTCTTTATGCTATAAAATTATACCTTAAATACAGTTAAACCGATGCTGTACATAAAATCTGCTCAAGTAAATTGATGCATTTTATGTTCTCCTTTGCTTATGATTTAATTAAAACACACTTGATGTAAAACAGGTTAGTATTGTGCATCTTTTTTTTTTTTTTATAATTTGTATTACATTTTACATGTTACGAAAAAAAGCACACAACACTACAGTACATTAATATATAGTTCAAACAATACTGTAGCAGGCTATTTTAATTTACAATATATACAGCAATACTCTCTATTACAACTTTTTACCACTGAGAGTTTGAAGACGGGGTACTATACAAAATTCAAATGAAAAGCACTTAAATTCTGTTCTTTCAAAGCTCAGTAGGAGTTCTTGACCAATAATTTTCTGATGACAATATTACTGAATACTGAAATTAGATCATAAATATCCACACATTTATGGTTTTATTCAATTGAGCAATTTTGCAAACAGCACTGAGGAGGCTGCCAACACGATAAAGGGGCCCTATACTTATTCCTAGAATTTTTATGGCTGGAAGGAAAAAAAAGCTATTAATCACTGGCATGATGAACTGATGCTGCTATCAAAATACTGAAAATTTCTAAACCGTTTTGACCGTGCTAATGGAAAATAAAATGCAGAGGAATATTGAGAATCAATCAAAAGTCCAGTGCTTTCAAGGGATCAGTGCAGCAATATGAGGAAGATAAAACAGCCCAGATATTTTCACACCAAGCCTTATGTTTTGTGGCATTATGAAGGGATGAATTACAGTGCATAATCTAAGAACTCTTTTCCTCTTCTTTTGCGTCTAACTGTTCGCTGGACTTCTCCTCTGTCACTGACGTCTCCATTTTGTGCTCTAGTCTCTCAGAGGAAACCGTTCCCAGCACTTTGGCACTGTGCTCCTGTGCTTTTGCCCTGAGAACAGCAATACTGTTCTCCCTCAGTTCCTCTTTGGATATGGGTGACTCTGTCCTCCTTTCCTCAGCCTCGGCGGCTTCATCCGGCTTGGGATTGGTCGGTTTCTGAGTGACATCTGACTTCTCATTTGATTGGACTGCAGCAGTCTCCAAGGACTTCTTGTGCATCCCTGCAAAGAATGGTGGGTATTCGTGTTTAGAAAAGCAGCTGGTGGTAGGAAAACCATCTCGAACTGGAAATAGCAAGAGACAGATTTTAGATTTAGTAACAAAATATGACTAATCTGATCAAAAATAAATGGATAAATAAAAGATGAATACATTAAAAATACAATATTCTTTTTAGATTTTGTTATTATAATTTAATCATGCAAGTAAATTCCTTGTTATCTTATTATTTACAGGTAGCCAATGAGAGGCCATAGTCAGTTGTAAAATATCATTAGTAAATTTATTTTTAATGTTTTATTTTGAAGAACAAAAAAATGCAGAGGGGTTGTAGCAAAACAAACAAACTGTCAAATTTAAGAACAAAACAATTGCCAGGAAAAGACAAAAAAAAAAAAAGAGAAGAAGATAAATGTATATACTAACTACAAACACACAGATAAATAAAACATAAAATAATAAATATATAATTAAAAGGGTCATATGATGCTGCTAAAAAGAACATTATTTGGTGTATTTGGTGTAATGAAATGTGTTTATGCTTGAGCAGAGGGCTAGAGTGAGCGGAGTCTGGGCGGGCTTGAGAACAGCGCGGCCGGCGGATTCAACGAAGGAGCGTCTGGCGGGCTTGCGGCAACCACATGTGACGACTCCGGGCTGGACTCCGCTTTGTCCACGGTGAAAGCCGATCCGGCGATCGACAGTGCAAAGTTGATGTATTTCCTCAGCGACCAGCACGGATCAGCTCCAGGCATGATGAAGCGGATATCGTCCTCTTTTGGAAGGCCAACCTAAGTAGTTTCGCTTTCACAACGAAACACAGCGCCTTCACGACATGGCGGCGGCGTCAACAACAACAATACTACAGCGAAAATAAAAGTTACGCCTTCTTTCTTTGCATGAACATTTGGCCGGTGTTATGCAAATCTTCCCACATCGTGACGTAGATATGTGGGGGCGTGTTAGAACGAGCCGTTTTAGGTAGTCGTGGCTGACTCTTAACTTTTATAAAGAATATCTCTTTGGATTTGAGATTTTAGTCTTTGCAACTTTACAGATCTTCGTTATACACCAAGAGCTTGTAACACTCCAAAGAGAAAGGAAAAATTGAAATCGCGTCATATGACCCCTTTAAGTAATTTATTTATTAGCAATTTTATTATATTACTAAACTTTTTTAATTTCTAGTTCTTATGTAACTGTAATACAGAAAAGGATTGCTCTAAAAAGTGGTAAAATTCTATTTAAAACATTTCAGTAAGATATCTGCTGAATAAAAATATAACATTTAAATGATCAACTGAGAACATTATTGTAAATGTAATCAAATTGCTTACTTTACAGCATGTTTAAATTCATTAAATTCTGCATCGTAGAGATATGATATAAAGTAAACCATGCGGTGTTTATTCATACAACTTGTTGAAACTGAGCAGTGCTGGGTGACAAATGAAATATAGTATTTAGAGCATAAGCAAGGCTGTAAATTATTATAAAAGACAAGATTTAGAGAAGAGTCTATATGAAAACATTCTTGACATTCAATGAAAAATATATCATTTCCAATTAAAATTTGCTTTTATAGTTATGATGATGGTGAATAAAGATCAATTTGCTCTTTAAATAATAAAAAAATTATAATTATCAATCTTAATATCTTTCGGCATACCTAGAAGCCAGGGAGCACAGGAGTCCATGACGCCATCTTTAGCAGACTTCAGTATGGACTCAGGCAGAGGGATGGAGTGACGCACCATGGCACCGTAGAGCCCGTATTCAGCCATCACGCTGCTACGACCCCAACACTTCTCCCGCTTTCTCCACTTGGCCCTCCGATTTTGGAACCACACCTGTCCACAATGAAATGTGATTTGCATAATGGTAAAGATGGTCAAATAGTCCTTCTGAGATATCTTAATGACAAACTCACTTTCATAAGGAAAAGATGCAATGAGGAGAGTGAGGCTGTATCTAACACTGCTGTTCACTGAAGAAAGATAATCATACAGGTTTGGAACAACATGAAAGTGGGTAAATAATGGCATAATTTTCAGTTTTGGATGAAGTAACACATTTAATTAGTCTGGAAAAGATAATTGAACAAACAGTTAGCAACTTGCAAATACAGAGCCCATAGCAAATATGTGACCCTGGAGTCATAATAGCACGTGTATATTTGTAGCAATAGCCAACAATACATTGTATGGGTCAAAATTATTGATTTTTCTTTTATGCCAAAAATCATTAGGATATAAGTAAAGATCATGTTCCATTAAAATATTTTGTAAATTTCTTTGAACAACTTTAAAAAGGCGATTTTCTCAATAGGTTATTTAGATTTTGTTGCACCCTCATATTCCAGATTTTCAAATTGTTGTATCTGGGCCAAATATTGTCCTATCATAACAAATCATACATCAATTGAAAGCTTATTTATTCAAAAAATGTACCCATATGACACAGACACATAGGGGTCACACAATAACATATGTAATTTACATCTTTTCAATGTGTGCCAATGAAAAGACTCTTTTTTATTCCTAACCAATGATATCTCACAGCTGACTATCACCTCTCATTGGCTCATTGGAGTCATATGTAGTCGTAAAATCGAGCGAACAGTTTAAGCTGGCAGGCGCCAGATAGTGTCGATTTCAGCTAAACGACGCGACGCCTGCGGTTGAGTTCTGCCTTGACGCGGCGCGGCGCGGCTCCTCTCCTCTCCTCTCAGCGCTTAACCAGCACTTGCCCTTCTCTAATTCTAGCTGCTAGCAGAGCTGACGGATGAGAGGAGGAGGGGCTCCCGGGTTCAGAGAGGCCAGACATTGGATGAGAAATTATCAAAACCATTTTCCAATCTTTTCTGGTAATGCCGATGATGATAGCCCTCATTTCATGCAAGATACTTTTTGAGGAGAAATTGGTTATCGGGCGCTCAAAAGAAAGCGGGTGAAGACAGCGATGAGAGACGACCCCAAGGGCACGCACAAGCTGATTGAAAAATAAGTTAATTTCGAGCCCAATCGATGGTGGACAGGCGGGCAAATATCACGGGAAATTAAACGAGCAGGACCCCAGAGAGCAGCGCCATTGACCCGTGCTAATAAATTCAATGTAGTTATTTCATTTAAACTCCCCACATCTCTTCCCCTGGAACACGGGAGGCTTTTCTCATTTAACTAATTACACTCGATGAGAAAATTAGATGTTCATTTTACTTTGGATTGAAATAGAATTATTTATTTATTTCCTTATTATTTATTCACCGAGAGGCACCGTAATGAGAAGGAAATTAAAAGGCGTGCCAGCAAATGGATGGTTCAGGTCACACAGTAATCTTCTTCCGACTTGATTGCTTGATTAGGTCGTTAGCGCCTTTCTCTCTCTCTCTCTCTCACACACACACACACACACACAAACTCAGAGAGCAAATGGTTTCACATCCACCTGAGGCTGATGAGATATTATCTGTCCGAGATGCTGCACTTGATCGATATAGTCAGTGTGTGAATTGTACAATGACTTTTAGGGCTTTTTTAAAAAGAATTTTGGCTTTTTTTAAAATATTTTTTTATATTAAACGTCGTCCAAATTATTACATTAGATATTAAAAGTAATTTCTAGGCGCTCTAGTCCCGCAGCGCAAATTTGTAATTTGGCACGATTATAGATGATAGGCTACATCTGTTGTCTATAAGACAAAGTTATTTGGGATAGGGCCTATAGCTATTTATAATAAAGTGTCATAGCCTACTTTATCGACTGAACTCCGCAAACTAATCGCAAAGAAAATCGCGAGCAGAGGTTAAGCTACTTCCGTGATCGCTCTACTCGCTTTGACAAAAATCGAATTTAACATTGTTGAAACATATACGTACGTATGAATTTTTTTTAACTTATCTAAAAATCCATAATTAGCGACATGGACTAATTAGAGGGCTCGAACTCCCATAATTCGCACCTTTAATAGCCTATTCACCTGATGTTCACCTTCTGCAGCTGACATCAAGAAAATAACGACTAACCATTAGGCTACAGCACAAACCACAGGTTAATCCACGCAGCATAGGCTACAACACAGGCTCACTGCAAACGGAAAAGATACTTCACCGTTTCTTTTATTTGCACCATTTCCTCAGATAACCACACTGACCGCCCTTTATAAGGTCAGTTCTCAGGAACCAACAAGTTCCGCGCGATTCATCAACAAAGCCACGCGGTATAGAGGAAAGGTTTTGAGGCACTTCAAAGTTTCTTGAGTAGGCTACCTGAGCATATATGAGGCACTGAGAGGTTCTCCGAAGGCATCTGAGAAACCTCCATTGGTGCTTCATGTAGGCTATAACATAAGATACAGTAACAGTTTGTAACATAAGATACAGGAGTGAGTTCCGATTTGGCATAATTTTTTCGTCTGTCATATTAGGCTCAGAGTAGAGATCTATTAACCCAAAATTTATGTTTTATTGCATCCTTAAAATATAACAATTTTAGTCCTGTTCGATTTCCTCATTTTTAGTCTAAATAGGCCTATTCAATTGTAAATCATTTTTAGGCCTACAACAACATGCTGATAACTTAGTCATATTGTTATAAAAACAGGAAACGCACAAAGCATTTTCCGTAAAACACACACACACACACACACACACACACACACACGAAAGAAACAAAGAGAAAAAGCTGACGTAGCTAATTCGAGGAATTTTACAGGGCAAGTCTTAACGTAAAAGCGAAATACAATAAAGACCAAGAATATTTTAACTATTTTAACTTTATTTTGTAGGCCTACAACAGTAACAACAAATAGCCCCAAAAAAACGAATCACTGAATGCAGGGGCATACAGCAAAATTATTCGTGTAGGCTTTTTATTCAATAAATAAAAAAAGAGTGTCGTTCTCTTATATTCTCATTTAATTCAAAAGGCGAGTGTAAATAGTTCAGTGTTAACTCTCTACCTGTATTCTGTCCTCGGGCAGCTCGGTTTTCATGGCCAGCATTTCTCTGGCGTACACATCCGGATAATGAGCCTCGTTAAATGCCTTCTCCAGTTCTTCCAGCTGGTAAGATGTAAATATTGTTCTACAAAAGAACAACATTCAATAGTCTTAGGAAATCAATATTAGAAACATCACGCATAAATTGTATAAAATGTATTTCAATAACTACTCAAATCCGCAAATGTCGAGGTCAGACTACATGTTTTCTTTTAGGTTTTAAAATATAAATACAATTGTGTATGTGTGTTGTATTTTATTATTTTCATTTGATTCATATTATTTCATTTGATTTTTTAATTTGTAGAACTGTCAAATGCTGAAATATTACATATTGATGTATTAATGTAATGTATCAATATAATGTTTATTTCTCAATTGAATTTAACCAATTTTTTCCTATACAATATAATCCAAATGCCTCTTAAAATATAACGATATAAAATACAAATTAGTACAACGACATTGCCATTATTATTATTAGCCTATTAAAAAACTATAGGACTATATTTTGACTGCTTTTAAAACCTACGAATCTTTAACTCATTACGAAAAAATATCCATAATTAGCTCTTTTAAAAAGGGACAGGGATCTTGGGCATCCTTGCCGCAGTTCTTCTGTTCCTCAAATGTTATTTTCCAGTTGATTTCAAACTGGCCATGACTGCCAAACCATCGAAGCAAACGTTTTAGAGGACTAGAATAATTTTACGCGTTCCTTTTGTTGTTTCGGATGTTTAATAAAATAATCCTGTAGATTAGCATAGTCATTTTGTACTGTCATTTCACATTAATTGTAGTAGCGTTAAGCCTATACCTGTGTCGTCTCTTTTTTCTCTTCTTGCTCTGGCTCAGTGAAGATTTCGATACTTTCCTTTCACTTGAAGAGACATCCTCTGAATCTGTAACATCGGGGGAAATGTTATTCAAAATGTGAAATATTATATGTTTTGCAACAGTTATAGCCCTTTAATTTTAAAAGCACGTTTTTGACGATGATAATCACGTAGTGTTTGGAGGAAAAGTATATCAATTTATCATAAATAATACAATGGAAATAAAACAGGCAACAGGTTGGAGTCTTTTTTTTAAATCACATTTTCATCTTGATAATTTAAGAATCGCAACAAGAATAGTAGCTACTATATATTATAACACGTAGCCTATTTGTTTATTAGGGCCTTCTCCTCCTCAGTTAACAAAAATGACAACGAGAAATCGAATTCCGATTTTCGGGAAATTGAAACATGAATTTCGCAGGCCTGTGTACCTGAGCTGGCGGACTGGTTGGTTTGCAGCGGTCCCACTGTCCTGTTGAGCGGCTGCAGATGGACGTTCTGCGCGTCTGACAGCACCTCAAGAAACGCCGGCTGCCTGTAGAACGATGGAATACCTCCAGGGCCAATTAATCCCATCCCGACCCCAACACCGAGACCAGCTGGACCGAGCATCGACCTGCTGGCTAGAAGGTGCGCCCCGGCAGGGAACGAGTCCAGTGTGCTCCGCGGAGCCGAGGACGGCTCTTTATTTAGTCCCAGGATCTCCTGGATGCCGAAGCCCGTGCATTTGGGCGGATGTGTGGTGCTGCTCTTTGACAGATGTGGATTGTTATTTCTCCCGTTCTCAGCGGCACACACTGATTTTGATTTGTTCAAACTTTCCGACAAAACAGCCCCATCCTTTCCTGTCATGGTGCCTCTGAGACTATTCCCTTCTTCACATACGAGTCGGTCCCTTGTGCACAGGCATCCACGGCGCAATACGCATGATCCCTCCTTTTATCCAACAGGTCCATCCCAACATGGGTCAAAACTCAACAGCCAATCAGCGGCGAGTAAGTGATTTAGAATTCCGGAGGATAGAGGATGCCGCTCTCCCTGTTTTTTATGCATCATGTCATTTCATTCACATCACATTTTGTGTTAATCAGACATTTAACCAAAATTAGCAAATAAAATGAGATAACTTCGAAATTAAATTTCGAATTAAATGTAGGCTACTCAATTTAAGTAATAATAGTAATAATAATAATAATAATAATAATCTGTTCATCTACATGGTAAAATAAAGGAAATTAGGAAAATGTCTGAAATAGAAAAGGACATCTGGAACCATACAGCGCGCATGTATGTCGCCAGCAATGTCAGAATATATATAGAATATATATATATAAAATTATTGTGAGGCAGCATCGCCTAAAACACCAAAAAAAAAAAAAAAAAAAAATTATAAACAGGCAAAACTGACAAATTAGTCATTTTATAAATAATCTGTTTTACAAAACTCATAAATAATTCAATCATACAAGGCCGAACGTTTGTCACTGAAATAGATTGCTTAGCTAATTTCTGTTGGATGTTGAAGGATTCAGCAGATAGGCTACAGAACCTGTAAGGATTTATAGGCTAATTCTTATCGCTATATATTTCTCTTTTGCAAAAGCTAAAAATCTTTTTAGCCTTAAAATAAAAGGCTTCGATCATAAGTGCAAGGCTCTAAATAATGAATATAAATGGGTCATGATGTCTGAGACTATAAAAAACAAAACACGTGTCAAGTTCTGAGAATAGCCTATTTACAAATGATTTTGAACGCGTTTATAAGTGGCATTCCGTTTGATCTTTTTATATAAAAAAAGGTAAAAAGGCCACAAAATTGATTTTTCAAATTATAATAATTATAAAATTGAAAGACAAAATTGCTTTACTGTTTATTTAAAGATATAGTGGCAAAATTAAATTTTCAAGAGCCCCCCCCCCCCATTTAAGGGGGAAAGTCGGTATATTTTACGTTATTCTGCTCTTTCAGAAGAACTGTTGCCTATAAAACATAGTTGCACCCATTTGAACAGACTGCAAAATATAGCTTATTCTAATTACATCCAAGTTTCTTTAATACACCGAGGTCTAATCAGCTATTACTAAATTACAGTGGGATTTTGATTCGTTTTGCAGATAATTTGTGGCACAATTTGGACATCTGGACAGATAATTACTGGGAGATAATTTATGGAAATGAGCAGCGAGCCGTTGATGGAGACAGAGATAACACCAATCTTATCAAAGTGCCATGTGCTGATGCTGATGCATAAATAAACGGCATGATTCATAGACAGCAGCAGAACGTCAGACGCGTGCGTGCAGATAGGCTACAGAACCTGTAAGGATTTATAGGCTAATTCTTATCGCTATATATTTCTCTTTTGCAAAAGCTAAAAATCTTTTTAGCCTTAAAATAAAAGGCTTCGATCATAAGTGCAAGGCTCTAAATAATGAATATAAATGGGTCATGATGTCTGAGACTATAAAAAACAAAACACGTGTCAAGTTCTGAGAATAGCCTATTTACAAATGATTTTGAACGCGTTTATAAGTGGCATTCCGTTTGATCTTTTTATATAAAAAAAGGTAAAAAGGCCACAAAATTGAATTTTCAAATTATAATAATTATAAAATTGAAAGACAAAATTGCTTTACTGTTTATTTAAAGATATAGTGGCAAAATTAAATTTTCAAGAGAAAACATTTAAAGAAAACAAATTCTAGGAAATCAGCTTAATATAACGCATGTAAAATGTAAAGCGTGACTACATTTGAATATTAAATTGATATTTAATTAATCTTGGTCAACTGGAAGCAGAGGGCCATCACGAAATGTGGGTGTCTAATTTTATTTGTTTACAATAATGCAAAGAGTTTTTATATGTTTAATTTAAAAGGGTAAAGGTCATTTAAGGGGGAAAGTCGGTATATTTTACGTTATTCTGCTCTTTCAGAAGAACTGTTGCCTATAAAACATAGTTGCACCCATTTGAACAGACTGCAAAATATAGCTTATTCTAATTACATCCAAGTTTCTTTAATACACCGAGGTCTAATCAGCTATTACTAAATTACAGTGGGATTTTGATTCGTTTTGCAGATAATTTGTGGCACAATTTGGACATCTGGACAGATAATTACTGGGAGATAATTTATGGAAATGAGCAGCGAGCCTCTGATGGAGACAGAGATAACACCAATCTTATCAAAGTGCCATGTGCTGATGCATAAATAAACGTCATGATTCATATACTACACCAGCAGAACGTCAGACCCCAGCACGCCTGATCTGTGGCTTTTCTGGCTAATTAATAGCTACACCCAACACTTGGAGATGTTTTATCATGCTGAAAAGGCCTGATAATAACCATACCCTGAGTTTTACTAATAAAGGTGCACTGTAATCCTGTTTGAAAAGTTCAAAATACAGGAAAAACCATGTGATTTGTGGCCTTATGGGACATTATTCAATTACCCATCCATGCTAATTCTTTGTTGGCCTGGCTCCATAGCAATTACATGAGATGATCATCAAAACTGGCAGCCACACAAAAGTAAAGTTTAATCACATATAGGAGTACAGCAAACTACTGATCTGCAAATTTAGACAACAAATGCGTAAGCACTGCGAGAGAATAAAACTTCACGCAAGAGTTTCCGGCCGCGTCGCCTCAAAGCATTAAACCCCGCGCCGCTGAGCAAAATATTACCGCTGCAATTACACAGGCACCAGTTGAAACTAATTAGAAGCCATTAAGTGGAAATTTCATTAAGGGTAATGAAGAAATCAATGTTATCAAGATATGCTAATGACACATCACCCGCTCTAGATAAACCCATCTATTTACAAGGCTTGTGCTTTGTCAAAGCAGCCTGTCAATTACAAACTGCTTCCTGCCCTCTCGTAGCCACCGCTTCTGCTGTAATCTGTGCAGGGCTTTGTTGTTTATTGTGAAAGGGAAAAAAAAACACTCTCCCTCCATGGCTTTTAATAATCCATCTACATATGAAAATGACTGCATCCTGATTTACATGCATAAGAGGACAAACTAATAAGGCCGTATAGATTAAGGAAAGATTTAGTTCAGTCATTCGTGTAGATTGGGTGGCCTATCAAAGACTGGAAGATCTGATGGTGGCAGATTAAAAGGCAAACAGCTGTTGCAAAATTTGTCCCCCCACCACCCTCTCTGAATATTCAGTCTCTTGTGGGCCTATTGCCTACTTATTTTAAGTGAAATCCACCATACAAACACAAAGCAAGCAGTTGAGATACTGAAAAAGCGATTGCGTTAGTCAAACAGATGGATGGCAAATTACACCGCTGCCTTGACCTCCACGAAAAATATGGGACGCAACCCTTGTGTACGTTTTCAAAGCTGCTAAAATGAGAGTTTGTCCAAACTTGTAACAATTACTGTATAATGTGATGAATACAAATAAAGACCTCTCTTTTATTGAAATGCTTGACTGCTATTTGTCTTTACGAAGAACTTTCGCTGCTGGAAGGTCACCGCAAGGTAATGAGCTTTGGGATGGGGCTGTATTATAGGGACATTGTATTGCATTAGTCCGGCCCCTACACAGATTGCTGGTGCTTGATCTTCTCATGCCAGGCAATCTAAATGAAGAATCGCTTGTGCTCTTCTGGTCATAATTCTGTATTTGCAATGTATTGGAAGTGATGAATTGTTTTTAATGTTGCATTTTGTTTTTGTCCACCAAGCACACACACACACAGTCTGCAGCAGCATAAAAGAGTGTCTCTTAACTGAAACCCCAAAGCCCCACTCATGTTCCCCTTCATCCAGAACCTCCAATATTATACAGGATATTGTTTAGAATTAATTGTATTAACGTGACATTTATTACGATCATTCAATCATTCATTTTTAACATGAAAACAATCACTTACTGTGCCTGAAGATACTTATTGCTTCTCCTCACTTTTAGTGATATATCTTAGTTTGTTATACGTTTTTATGGGGAAATTATAGGGAAACATTTTTGAGCAAGACCTAGCAGAAAAAATATTAATAAATGCAATACAGTTAAGTGATCATTTCTGGTATACCGGTCAAATGTTTTGGGTCAGATAGATTTTTTTTTTTAAGAAATCAATACTTTTATTCAGTGAAGACGCACTTTTTGATCAAAAGTGACAGTAAAGACATTTATAATGTCACAAAAGATTTCTATTCCAAATAAATACCGTCCTTTTGAACTCTCTATTCATCAAAGAATCCTGAAAAAATATCCATCCAAGTGTCCATGAAAATGTTAAGCAGTACAACTATTTTCAACATCGAAAAAAATGTTTCTTAAGCACCAAATCACAATAGAATGATATCTGAAGGATTATATGACACTGAAGACTGGAGTAATGATGCTGAAAATTCAGCTTTGACATTACAGGAATCAATTACATCTTGAAATATATTAACATAGAAAACTTTGTTTAAATTGTAAGAATATTTTACAACACTGTATTTTTGATCAGCATAAGAGACTTCCTTCAAAAACATTAAAAATCCTTTGAAAGGTAGTTATGTTTTAAGAAATATTGCATGTTCGATACAAGTTAAGCTCAATCGAGAGTGCTTGTGATTACAATTTACCATCCCTCCTTTTCTTTAAAAACAACAAAACTTGCAGTGAGGCACTTAACGGAAGTGAACGGGGCAAACGCGTAATTAAATAACATTAAAATACTCGCCGTTTCAAATGTAATGACATGACAACACAATGCCATAAATCCTAAAGCAACAGTAAAAACGCCAAGACAACTTAAATAATAAACAAATTCTACATAAAGAATCACTGTAGGTGCTTTTATACAATTATAAGCTTTACATTTCCATTTTTATGTCCTCCAAATGTTTGGCCTCATTCACCTCCATTGCATCAGCGTAACCTCGGTTTTTGCTGAAAAATTCTTTTTTGTGGTAATCACTATTATGCCACAAGTGCTGTCGACTGAGCTTAACTTGTATTGAACCCAGAATGTTCTTTTAACAAAGCAAACTCAAATATTTATAAAAGTTAAGAAACCTGTGTTGAAGTAAACTGAAGTGCCTGTGAGGTATTTTAAAGTCACTGCTAAGGCTACTGGGAATCTCCTTTTCCTGAGACTAAGGATTTTCAGAGCAGATACTGAGGACAGCAGTCTGATAATAGCAAACACCTTGTGCTGAGTAGGTGGGGGAAAAATGGAAACTGTAGAGTTCTCTCTCTCATGAACCGCTATAAGAGCCCGATGACCCCCTGATGCAGAGAGAGTTTGCTAGCTCTAGTTTTCTCATTCAGCTCCCACAATAGCGTGTTTGGAAGCTGCCTGCCGACATTGCTTAATTAGGCGAGGAGTTGATTAATTTGCACTAATTGACAGCTAATTAAAGGCCTGAGGGCACATCGGATTGACGTTTGTTAGGGCAGCAAGGCCCGTCGAGGTCAGGGCAATGGGTTGTTTATGGCTGTGCTGGTGTTTCTGGAGACAGACCCTCTGTGGGGAATGACCCTCATCTTAAGGAGGATGTCTGGACAGGACCTATGACAGGCCACGACCATTGGCGGGTGCCATTATGTGAACCTCAGCTTCCGTGATGTCAGTTTACTGACCGGTCCGCTCACAACAGTCACTGCACATCACTACTGTCACAATGTATGAGAGCAAACAAAGTGTAACGGACGCAATTGTACAGAACCAACAAGTGCAAAGTTCTGTCAAACTTCATGAAGTCTACCAATTAGACTATTAATAGATCAACAAGAGACCAGAGAACACTCATTCAGCTAGTATGTGAGACTGTTTGCCAAAAGAAAAAGTAAAAAATGTCTGCTAGAGAATAGTCAAGCTTACTTTAATTATTACAGCCAAACCTACACACAGAGAAAGAATTTGGTTACTCAAAATTTGGTAACACTTTATTTTGGTGTCCTTGTTACGACGTTACATCTACTTACAGTAATAACAGTAAATTATGCATAATTGACCCTTTGCAAAGACCTGCCCCCCATAGTTACTGTTGCTAGGTCTGACAAGCCATGCCGCTCTAACACCACTCATCATGTTCTCACGCAGTGAAAAATACAATGCGGAGCTAAGAGGACACTGACAAACAGAGTCTGTTTCTGATTCGAAATTACATGACAAAAGTAATCCATAATACACATTTTAGGTAGAATACTTTTTGATTACGTTTTACCTAAGTCGTTTATCACATTGATTTAAATAGGATAATATTGTATCACATTGATACAAAAACACAAAGAGTAAGAAAATATATTTCATTTGTTGCAATTAATAACATGAAGTGCATTAAACATCACGTTATGTCAAGGTTTCCCAAACTGGGGTTTGCAAATGGACTGCAGGGGCCTCATGAGTTTAATGAAAATATAATTAATTAAATCATAAAAATGGAAAATGAAAATAAATCATTTTAGAATAACACATCAATCGAAATAAAACACTTACTAAAGAATTCAAATATTTAATTTGTTTACCTGCATGTCATGTGACCTTTAATGAACTGAGAACCGCAAACATGCAAATGTGATAATTATTAAAATATTTATTTTGAAATCTCAGGGTACTTTAAGTAAATATATTAGGCGAAAGATGTTCACATGACACAAAAAGTTTGGGAATCCATGCAGTACATCTATTGCAAATAAGAAATAATGTGAGTTTGTGTATTTTAAAATTGGGCTCTTTTTTCTGCGAATGTCCACAAAATTGGAAAGCTTTCTGAATGTATACAAGCGGTAGGCTCTTTTAGGAACATTTAAAAGATGAAAAAGAGGAATTGGGGCGAATCAATAAATAATGACTAATTTATTGTTATTGTGTGAATAATATGTAATCATATAATCAATAAAAAAGTAACTGTAGTCTGATTACAAGTGTTATAAGATGTAATTTATTCTAATTACAAGTACAAAGTCTAAGCTTTCAAATTTTGTAGTTTTTGAGAAATTCAAACATTAAATACCATTTTGTGGCTCTTTGTCGTGACAGATCACTAACACACCTCAGTACAGGCAGCCCATGAACCAATTGTCTCTTCATATTTACTTAAAGCACGAAATAAAAATGAATGAACATCAAAAGGTGTTTTATTTCACTCGCGGAAAGACGCCAATACACACCATTTTTCAAATTTAAGTCCACTGAAGTTAATCTAAAGTTACTCTCCTGTCTAATTTGTTTGTCTGACAAAATGCCGCATTCTTCATTATGATTGGTCAGATCACCTGTCAGTCAAGCTCCTGCGAAGGGTCAATTACATGCAGCCTTAAACCTACATGTTGTTAATATTACTTACAGTTGTTTGCTTATAAGTTCATTGCTGTCCATTTTTTTCCAGCATTGTGGCCGATTTGCAGATTGTACCTCGAAAATTCTCTGTATTTTCATATTTCCCATTTATTTGTGTGCTCACAGCCAATGGCACAAAAATCACTAGGTTTTGTACCATTCTGATTAAGGAAATCTTTAAAAAAATTAAAAAAAACTCTGACTATAAACATTTTTGGTCAAAAGTGACTGAAGAGCACCACAGGGTTAAACTTGCAACAAAAAAGCTCGTTTAGACAGTTAAAAAAAACAGGGGCAAATCTGGGTCCTCCAGAGTAGGATCAGACACCAGCAGTAGCTTTGCAGGGTCTAACTGCAGCTTCCTCGTTCCATGTGAATCAGAAAGACAATTAGGGGCTTATTAGGCACTGGGGGAGAGGCATACCTCTAAGTATTGGTGGGAGCAGGAGCGAACACTCGCCAACCGCAGCCGAAGCCTCAACGACATCTCCAGCCGAGAACAGTCCTGGCCACTGTCTCACCTAATTACACTCGCCAGAGCGTTCTTTGTTTGCCGTTCAGCATGCCTGTCTGATTCCCTTTTCTCCCAGACCGTTTGCGCCAATGTCCCTGGAAGTGTGCTAATTAGAGAAGAAATGGCCCTAGTAATTATGTCAACTCTTGTTAACAGGGATGACAATGAGCAATATTATTTTTACGCAATGTTTTGTGCTGGGGGCCTTCAAAACTTCCAATTCCCATTAAATAGCAAAAATGGCCTTGCACTGGTGTGGAAGCACTCTCATGTCAAAGCCTTTTACATGTCTGGTGCAAAAGAGGGACGTTAATGGAGCAGTCGATGGAGTGGCACAGGCATGAAGTTATTGCCCTAATTAAAAGTTTGAATGCTACTTCATGAACTCCCTCATTGTTTCATGGAAGCTACTTTTAGGAAACGTCACTGGATGGCCAAGAGGAAGCAAAGCTGCACTAGCTGATGCCAAAAGTGTCTTTAAAATGTTGAAAACCCAAAAAAAAATCTAGGAGGGGCATGTAGACAAGAGCACAACCAATTGTACTTTATTTAAACAACACTGTATTTTTATTAAAACAATTGAAGTTGTAATAAACTGTAGAGTGAAAAATAAATACATTTATGAACATTTATTGAAAGGCACACCAATACCCTACCCTTTCTACTCAGCACCTGTCATTTAAAGAAATTAAACGTATATACAAAAAACGATGTGGTGTCATGATGTTTTGACCCCAAATCAGTCGAATATTAGTGAAAGCGTAGCATGCTACTGTTTTCAGCCTTACGAGCTCACAATCAACTGGTAGCTGACCCGACAGGTCAACGATCGCCATCTGGGTCTTCACTTCTTGGGTCTCTCCAAGATGTTCAGGAATTTCCCTCTTGTCATTTCTCGAGCTGGAAAAGGAAAAATGTCAATAGCTTATTGTAATATCAAAGACAGTCTTCAAACCTTATTCGACACAGATTAAAGTAACTTTCCACGGCATATTTTAATCAGGGAGAGTAAATTAAATTTGTTCTAATGAACTCAGTTTTTCATCTTCATTCTCGAAGCTCCACCTACATAATCTACAGGACACTCTCCTGGTCGTTTAGAAATGGAGGTGTAACGGCTATGACCCCTCCTGTGGTCAGGCTGACACAGGCATTGATGAGCTGCTGGGTGTGTTTTTCAGGAAGGAAGTGATAGGTGTGAGGGACAGGGTAAGCCACGGTGTTGGGCGGCAGCTAATGAAATAATGTGGTGGATTGTAATTTAGATGAGCTGCCCTGTGTGGCATCTTAATGACAGGCACAAGTGTCAGTGGATTCACCTTCAGCTGTCTATCACTGGATTAAACATGATGCTTCCTGGATTCAGTTTGTTAAATAAGGTTCATATCTTCTCTTCAAATATTTTGATCAAATATTAAAAACACTGGATTTTAAGAGTCAAAGAAATGAGCAAATCAAGAGGATATAAGGTGATAAAACTGAACAAAAACAGGTCTGGGCTCGGTTAGATTATATTTTTGAAATAAGTCTCTTATGCTCACCAAGGCTGCATTTAATTGATCAAAAATACAGTAAAAGCAGTAATATTGTGAAATATTATTACAATTTAAAATAACTATTTTCTGTTAATATATTTTAAAATGTAATTTATTCCTGTGATTGCAAAGCTGAATTTTCAGCAGCCATTACTACAGTCTTCAGTGTCACATGATGCTTCAGAAATCATTCTTATATGTTGATTTGGTGCTCAATACATTTTCTTTTTACTATTATCAGTGTTGAAAACCGTTGTGCTGCTTAATATGTTTATGGAAACACTTTTTGAGGATTTTTTTTCCATCAATAGATATTTCAAAAGAACAGCATTTGTTTGAAATGTAAGTCTTTTGTAAGATTATAAACGCCGTTACTGTCACTTTTTAATGCAATTTAATGCAAGCTTGCTGTATAAAAATATGTTTCTTTCAATAAATAAAAAATCTTACTGACCCTACAACAGAAAATATATTTAATATATAGTTATATATTTCAAATATATATCAGTATATTAAAAATATTTGTATTTTAATTATTTACATTAATATATTTTACTATAGACCTTACTAATATTTTAATAGTCTTTTTAATTGACTTTATTTTCATCACACACATACGTTGAATGTAACATGTTGTGTATCATAACCAGTGTTAAATCAAGCTCATCTATAACTAGACAAGCACACAAAAATGCAATGATACAATACATTAAAAATGCATTGTACATGAATTAAAGGTTACAAAATACCCACAATAATATTTTGGGGTAAATTCAAAGGAATGAAGAGCAGTTTGATTATTTCTATTTTCCGTGGCATAGGTTCAAACAGTAGACACAACACTTGACTCCTGACTATTAGATCTCTGAGAAAGCTATGAGTAAAGCCTGAAATGCAACCTAATCTTCAGTGTATTAATACAACAGATATCACTATTATAAGTGAAACACTTAAGTAACAAAAGGCATTATAAGAGAATACCGTCATTAACACTGCATTCACACTGTAAGAGATTAGTGCCTTTAGTGCTTTCCATAAGTGAATGTGTGTCTTAATCCCACGTTTAAAGCCAACGATAGGGGGGCTAACGCTTTGTTAAATGGGCCACTGGTTTCTGGAGGGGTCCACAAACAGGGGGAAAGAGCTTCGTCATAGCTGAACTAACAACCCCATCCTAACTCTTACTACCCCTCTCCCAATCTCCCTCACATTTTCTGTCCAAAACAATACAGGAGTCTGTCTGGCTAAGCATTCTCCCATGAGACCCCTTCACCAGAGTGCACCCCTCTGATCCACTCATTAATTAGATTTCCATTTATCCTCAATTCCCGTCAGAGCAGAAGGGAAATGATTTGCATTGAGTGAGTTAGATTAAAAAGGGGAGTGTAGAGGGTCCTGCCAGCTAGCCTCGCTCAAACACACACACACACAGAGAGAGAGAGTGACAAGTATGAGCATTTACACACAAGCACAAAGCTGGTGCTGTCACTGGACGGGGCAGATCAATACTGATTAGCAGGAGTTCGAGATTTGTTTAGTTGATTAGAAAGGTCAATTACTAATTCTGTACTTGGTTAATCATCAGCTTGTTGCCGGTGACATCCATACTAAATGCCATATTATGGATTCCAGAGGCCATATTATCTTCTTGATGTTGTATGTTCACTCATTAATATTTGAATGAAGCAAATATGCTTCATAATGAGTTAATAGGCAAAACAACATTAACACAGCTGAGCTGATACAAGAGCAGAATTAAAGTGTTACAAACTATAATGTAATGTCTGGTTGCTTTAAAATAACGTTTTCTTTGAAAATGAAAATATTTAGGTATTTTTATTAAAAGATAAATATATACACATCTATACACATTTATGATAAATATATACACATCTGTATGTTAAATGGTACATGTTATATACTGTAATATAATAATATAATAGTATAATATGTAATATACTCAAATTACAAATACTTGATATTTGGAATATGATTACATAATCCAGATTACATGTAATCTATCATTTTTTATTAAAATATAGTTAAAATATAAAATATAGTTAATAAATATCATACATCATAAAGCATGTATTATATATTATTATATTATATTAAATACAATAATATATAATACATGTATAATTGAAGGTATATGTATGTATATGGCATTATTTATTAATATATTAATATACAGTGGGGAAAATATTTATTTGATCCCCTGCTGATTTTGTAAGTTTGCCCACTTACAAAGAAATGAAGGGTCTGTAATTTTTATGGTAGGTTTATTTGAATGTACAGAGACAGAATACAAACTAAAAAAATCCAGAAAAAACACATTATATAAAGGTTAGAAATTGATTTGCATTTCAGTGAGTGAAATAAGTATTTGATCCCCAAGCAAAACATGACTTAGTACTTGGTGCAGAAACCCTTGTTGGCAAGCACAGAAGTAAGACGTGTCTTGTAGTTGGTCACCAGGTTTGCACACATCTCAGGAGGGATTTTGATCCACCCCTCTTTACAGATCCTCTCTAAATCCTTAAAGAGCAGGTCATATGGGTTTTCGAAAAATATCTCTTTTGCAGTTTGTAAGGTAGCTATCTTTCAATGTAAACAGTCTGCAAAGTTGTTAATCAAAAAAGTGCATGATAAATAAAGATATTGTCTCTCAAAAGAAAGAGTCGACTCAGAATCGCCTTAACGAGTCGTTATATTTTCGAATCTTCTGCCTGTTACCGATCTACGTCACTGGGTAACACATTAGCATAATCCCCGCCTGCTCACGAAATACGAACACTCTCTGTGTCGAGAAGATGTTGTGTTCCACGATACCACAGCAATACAATTCGAACCTTTTGTTGTGCTCTCATTTTACCGAGGACTACTTCTCTAATCTTGCCTTTTATCTTCTTTATTTGGACCAACAAGCATCTCTGAACCACAAACTGTAAGTACAATTGATACGATATGTGTAAATTTTTAATTGAGTGCTCAAAATATCTAGGTTGTTTTTTGTGCTAATATGTGATGTATACATAGTGCAGCTTTAGGTTTCCAGGTAAAGCACGATATTACTGTTTTACTGAAATAGTTCTGATAATTCGCTGTGAACCCACTATTTCCTAAGAATGTGTCGATTAATGTAGACTGTCGTTGTTCTAATTACTTCGTTTAATAATAAAGAATGTAGTGTAGCCCAAAGCCTTTATAATCATTGTGAAAGTGCTATTTATGTAGTTATAGGGTTAATGCAGGGAGTAAAAGACCCGGTAGAGAGAGACGAGTTAGTTAGGCTGGTGCGCATGTGATACAGCTGTTCTGTGTTATAATTAAAGGTTAAGACACTTTTGAGTTAAGTCTTTTGTCTGTCATTCTTCAGACATTACAGTAGACCTATTTTGGTTTACAAACTGTATTGTTTCATCAGTTAGTCACGTTAGCACTCAGCAAACGTATCCACCATTATTGTTTTGATACAGTTTAGCAGCTAAACTTTAGTTGTGGGCACGATTCGCTTGCAGAAGTGTTAAACAAAATGTTTATGCCATTATTTTAAGAACTGATTGGAGCACTATATTATTGTTTTATGTAAAGGTGCATGCTAGGGTTGCCAGGTTGTCACAACAAAACCCACCCAATTGCTACTCAAAACTAGCCTAATCGTGTTTCGAGGGTGGTCCCCCTTTAAAAACCACGCTCTGGGGTGTAAAATTCATGCTTTCAGTTGGGGTTCCCCTGGTAAATTCGCATTCCAGTGCCTAAATATGATGTTATTGAGGTCGCTACAACCCGCGACATCAAAAACAACTGCGCACTTGGCAACACAGATGGTAGGTCTCACTAACTTGCTCAAGCGCTCCTCTTTGTGCCAATCACAACAGGCTTGGCCAGCTGATCAATCAGAGCAGGGTAGGCTTATGGAAGGGAGGGGTTTACAGACATTTTGTTCAGAACGGAATCGAACGAACCATTTCGAAATCATGGACAAATTACTATGTATAAATGTATATATTCTGGGGAAATTACAGTGTTTTCTGACCTTAGATGCATTTAAACCTGTTGTAGGGGACTCCAACACAATATTAGGACACTTTAAAAAACCATATGACCTGCTCTTTTAAGGTTTCTTGGCTGTCGTTTGGCAACTCGAAGTGTCAGCTCTCTCCACAGATTTTCTATAGGATTGAGCTCTGGAGACTGGCTAGGCCCCTCCATGACCTTAATGTGCTTCTTCTTGAGCCACTCATTTGTTGCCTTAGCTGTATGTTTCAGGTCATTGTCATGCTGGAAGACCCATCCATGACCCATCTTCTGTGTTCTGGCTGAGGGAAGGACGTTCTCATCCAAGATTTTACAGTACACGGCCCCATCCATTTGCCCCTCAATGTGGTGAAGTCATCCTGTACCCTTAGCAGAAAAACAGCCCCAAATCATAATGTTTCCACCTCCGTGCTTGACTGTAGGGAAGGTGTTCTTGGGGTCATAGTCAGCATTTCTCTCCCTCCAAACACAGCGAGTCGAGTTAATGCCAAAGAGCTCAAATTTGGTCTCATCTGACCACAGCACTTTCTCCCAAGCCTTCTCTGAATCATTTAGACGTTCTCTGGCAAACTTTAAACGGGCCTGTACATGTGCCTTCTTGAGCAGGGGGACCTTGCGGGCGCTGCAGGATTTCAGTCCACTGCAGCGTAGTGTGTTGCCAATGTTTTGCTTGGTGACTGTGCTCCCAACTGCCTTAAGATCATTAACAAGCTCCTCTCCCGTGTAGTTCTGGGCTGATCCCTCACGTTTCTCATGATCATCCTTACCCCATGAGGCAAGATCTTGCACGGATCTCCAGACAGAGGCCGATTGATGGTTATTTTGTATTTCTTCCATTTCCGAATAATCGCACCAACAGTTGTCTCCTTCTCACCAAGCTTCTTGCTGATGGTCTTGTAGCCCGTTCCAGCTTTGTACAGAGCTACAATCTTGTCTCTGACATCCTTTGACAGCTCTCTGGTCTTGCCCATGGTGGTGGGAGAGGTTGGAATAGAAGATACAGATTGTGTGGACAGGTGTCTTATATGCCTAACAAGCTGACATTAGGAGTAACTTCTTAAAGTGGCAGGACTAATCTGTGTTCCACATGGGCACATAACCAGTCTGTGGGAGCCAGGAGCCAGAATTCTAGCTGGTTGGTAGGGGATCAAATACTTATTTCACTCATAGAAATACAAATCAATTTCTAACCTTTATATAATGTGTTCTTTCTGGATTTTTTGGTTGATATTCTGTCTCTATCAGTTAAAATAAACCAACCATAAAATTACAGACTTCTTTTAATTAAATTAATTTCTTTGTAAGCGGGCAAAGTTACAAAATCAGCAGGGGATCAAATAAATATTTTCCCCACTGTAATAAATAGATTAATAAATTAATATAATATTAGGATGAATAATTTAACATTATAGATGTAAAAATACAGCTATAATTTTAAACTAAAGTATAATATAGTTAAAATATAGTGTATACACACACACACAGAGAGCGAGCTCATGTATGTATATTAAATAATAAATGCATAGGTTTGCAAGCAACACATTAAATGAAATATGATCAATTATATGTTTCCATTAAACCTTTCCGTTTCAAAATCAATGCAGTTTAACTGTAATGAATGCTCTTTTATCTTGGGAGATGTAAGCATCTTTTAGAGGCCATTAAAGCACATCTAGAGACAAGACGGTTTGTTTTTAAGTCTAAGGAGAAAATGAATCCCTGGACCTTAAACTGAATTCTCTCCAAAACCTGACTGCCCCAATTCACTTTCATTAGAAGTCAAACACACTAATCGTGCCCCTGTTGCGCATCTGAAACTGCCACTTGGCTATTACAGGGAGTAATCTTTATTTAATAGATTTAACATCCATTCTCGCTGCCTAAACCTCATGGGACGGGGGAGGACAGACACACGCTCGCACACAAACCCACCCTCTCGTCCCCGTGTTGGAACACATACACCTGATGCTCATGTTTGTGTTCAAAATTCAATTACCTACTTATTGATACTTCACAGAGATATTTAAGATGCAGACATGGTGAGTGATTTCCCAAGGGAGCCACTGCTTCCTTTTAATGTCCCAGCCAAGAGCTCTCCTCTTCTCACCCCTCCCTCCAACCGCTAGACACCACGAATCATTACACACACGCCAGCCAGCCCTGCCACAGCCTATCCCTGTTCAAGAGGTGTCCTTATTAATAGGCAATCAGTCAAAATTCATTCATTAAAAAGCCTAAAAGGTTTCACACAGGCGCTATGATTAGCTAGGAAAGAAAATCCAATGAATTCCTAATGTATTTATGGAAATAAGGTGTCATTTCCGATCTGTTGACAGAGGTGGCGGCTAGGACAGAGAAGTGAGAGCGAGTTAGATGAATTCCCTCCACTCTCCCGCTGCGCTGGTCCAAATCTGAGCCGAGCTCGGATGTATCTGTGCGGTCGAAAGGTCTGAATGTCGTCATAGCAAGTCAGGGTCAAAACGAAGGGAAATTAAGGATTATATTTTGAATGTGATTCCATAAACATTTCCTTCTCCAGTCGGGCACTGTAATGGCCATAAAGCAGCAGGAGTAGTGTGTGAGGGGAGGGGAAGGTGAGAGGACAGGAAGACAGAGGAGAGTAAAGTCGAGGAGAGCTTTCCCCCAGCTCAGCCTGTCATCTAGCAGCACTTCATAACTGCTTGCCCCTGCGGTCGGGTGTCTCTGATGGATTGATGGAAGCACATTACTACGGTAGGGTAGCATCACTGCAATCATATTCAGCGACACACTCCGCTTAATAGAGAAGAGATTGATCTAGGGGAGGAGGCAGTGAACATTGGGGCCATTAGCGCTGGACGGGTGTGACCTTCATACTGGGTGCAAGAACAGATTGAACAGCAGGAGGTTCTTGGATGTTGCGAGCCAGAGTTTTGTTCCTAATTATGGATCTTTAACTTTTAGCATGGTGCATCTGTACCAGTTTTCCTACTATATGAAGCACCATGAATGGGTCAGTGAAATGACACCAAGTTTTTGTGAGGATCTATTAATTTGTACAAAAATATAGTTTATTCATACAACTACTTGAATATACTTCCTATGTAATTAGCATGTTTTTAATTTCTAAAAGTTTTTTTATTTGAGATATTTTAGAGGCCTTAAGATGATGGTCCAAAAATGACAAAACTCTCCTGACATTTTAATGCAGGAAAAAGGATTAAAAGATGGAACTTCATTTAAAAATCAAATATTAAAATAGTTTTGCATGATCTTTCAGTATTAGGTCTAAAATATTTTAACAAAGCTTTTGAACTTCTAAACCTTCAAAACTTTTACAATTATATTTAACTTTAGTCTGCAATAAAAAAAAGAAAATGCCATCATAGAGAGGACTTCTGCAGACCCTTATGACTGCATATCAAGGTCAGATAAAATATCAGATAATTTGGTTCTTTTATTACATATTTTTAATTTCTAAAAGTTTTTTTTATTTGAGATATTTTAGAGGCCTTAAGATGATGGTCCAAAAATGACAAAACTCTCCTGATATTTTAATGCAGGAAAAAGGATTAAAAGATGGAACTTCATTTAAAAATCAAATATTAAAATAGTTTTGCATGATCTTTCAGTATTATGTCTTAGGGGAAATATTTTAACAAAGCTTTTGAACTTCTAAACCTTCAAAACTTTTACAATTATATTTAACTTTAGTCTGCAATAAAAAAAAGAAAATGCCATCATAGAGAGGACTTCTGCAGACCCTTATGACTGCATATCAAGGTCAGATAAAATATCAGATAATTTGGTTCTTTTATTACATGGCAAGGCTAGATCATGATTATTAATTTATAATTATTACAATCGGGAAGTCGTGGCCTAATGGTTAGAGAGTCGGACTCGTAACCCAAAGGTTGCGGGTTTGAGTCTCGTACCGGCAGGGATTGTAGGTGGGGGGAGTGAATGTCTCTCCCCCTTCAATACCACGACTGAGGTGCCCTTGAGCAAGGCACTGAACCCCCAACTGCTCCCCGGGCACCGCAGCATAAATGGCTGCCCACTGCTCCGGGTGTGTGTTCACAGAGTGTGTGTGTGTGTGTGTGTGTGTTCACTGCTGTGTGCGCACACTTAGGATGGGATAAATGCAGAGCACTAATTCCTAGTATGGGTCACCATACTTGGCCACCACATGTCACATCACTCACTCACTCACTCACTCACTTATACACTTTATGTATGTGTCTGTGTGTGTATATATATATCAACACTTTAACAATTTTATAACACTATATAATGCATTCAGAAAAGATGATTAAGTTATGCACACTCACATATAGATATCGGTCCAGGAAAACATTAAACTAACTAGATTTATGTGAGTGCTACTTTACTGTACAAAACTTGCCAGAATGACACTAGGATGGTCGCCAGGGTTTTTCTATATAATTGCAAAGATGTTTGAGAGACACATAGCTAAATCTGAAAAGTAAAAGCACACTTCTTTTCAACAAGCAATTGTTCATGTTTAATCCTCAGGGTTAGGGAGTTTTGAAAACCCCTTAGTAGGTACTATTAATAAATATAATTTATATTTTCCTATTATCCCGCTGCTTATTTTTTCTACAAAGTAGAAATCTTGTTAGACCTACAAGATGTTTCCAGATTATTTGATGTCCCATTTAAAAAAAAAAACCCCATAATTACTCAAGTAGAAACAAGTGTGTTACATCATCTGTGCAAGCCGCCGCAGTGGAATCAGAGATATCATCAGCATCGCCTGAGGCCTGGCTGTCCCAGAGGAGCACTCTCCATTCAATTACCTTCAATAACAGTACTTATCAGTGTAGTGACTGGTCCTGTGGGAGCGTTGGGGCCTGATGACCATGCTCAGCAGCCCCCCGACAGCAGCATTCATCACGGCCCGTAGCAGATGGGTACTGGTGGGGGGTTGGAGGGGTAGGCACGCGTCAGGCCCTCCCACAACGACCCTGATCAGCGTCACTCAGCTAGGAGAAGAGGGGTAAACGTCCCCAAGGAGACTGGTGTGGCACATGTCACGCTCACACACACAAATAAATACACACACATGCACATGATATCCTTATCTGCCTACGGTCGCACCTCTCATGTAGCAGTTCCAAATGAAAATGTGCTGATCCACTCAAGATCAAGCCATTAAGATACTTAATATACTGTTATTTATACATTTTAAGCTTAACATTAGTACACGATTAATCAAAGCTTAATTTATGCTGCTGTTGATCATATTTTTCCATCCCAAACATATAATGCATCTAAAGACTCGGCATCTGCATGTGCCTGAGGCGAACGTTGAAATAAATATCTAAAACAAATGTGTAGCTGATAACCTTGCCTTTGGGGTGAGTTTTCACTGCCTGATTGCATTATCCCCATTAACCAGATCAGGACTTTAATGGCCGTTGTGCCAAAGGTGCAGTAAATCTTTTTCCTCCTCCTCACCCTCCCATCTCCTAACACTACCTCTCGTCAGCTCGTTTAAAGGCGCTGAAGAGAGAAAGAAACATGATGAAAAAGTAGCTCAGATTTACAAGGCTTCTCCTGACAGCTAGGAGAAGGAAGAAAATTAAACCACACCACATTAAAGGGCGCCACGTTAACTGCTGCTCTGAGCTGAATGATAATCGTAATTTCATATCTGTCTCCTCAGTGCAGAGGCTTTACATACCAGTAGGCTTATTTAAAATACCTTTATCGTACTGAAATGTAGAATACTGAGAGGATTCAGAACATAATTCTGTAATATAATGAATTGATGTAAGCACAGAGTGGTGTACAGCAAGACAAATTCTTCTACGTTCATGTTACATATCTTTAAAAAATCTGCAAATGTGTAAAGACAGTCTAAAAGCCTGACACCACATTTTGAATTTGAACTATGTACTACAAAGAAACATGATGTACACTACAGTTATGTATGATTTTGTAATAATAAAGTCTCTTAGGCTCAGCAAGGCTGCATTTGTTTGATTAAAATGTTAAAAACAGGTGAAATACTACTGCAATTTAAAAGAACTGTTTCCTATTTTATTATTTTATAAAATGTAATTTATTGCAGTGATGCAAAGCTGAATTTTCAGCAGCCATTACTCCAGTCTTCAGTGTCACATGATCCTTCAGAAATCATTCTAATATGCCGAGTTTTGCTGTCTATGACAAACTATGATACAATTTTTTCAGGATTTTTAAATGTAAATTTTTTTTCAAAATATATAATTATTTGAAAATTATATTTTTGTCAAATTGTAAATATCTTTACTTGTCACATTTTTGATCAATTTAATTCATCCCGAATAGAAGTATTCCCTTCTTCAACTTTTGAACAGATAAAATGAATATGACACATTTCGTATTTTGCACTCTCTAGGTTACTAATCTAACTACATCGATCATGTGAACACCAACTGATGGTCAGATGTTCTCGTTTCCAATAAAGCACAAAATGCTATTTGGATCATTCTCAAATTACGCTTGAAAACATGACTATTTGGTTTTATGCAAAACTTGTGGAGCTCATGCAGCTGACTATTTCTGACTATTATTTCGCTCAATGGCATAAAGCTGTGACAAAGTTTGTTTGGCATAATCTTGGTTGAACGAGCCGACTTTAATCATGCGCTCTTGATGGAGATTTTACAAATCAGCAGTGAACTCACAAGGTGATCTCTCATCAATTCACCAGTATATTTTCCACAGTACAGGACCAAGTCTGACCAGAGACTAAGGTAACTAGTGGGTGGGTATAGCCAAAGATATATAAGAAACAAATATGAAAGCAAACTCACACTAAATCACAGTTTTGTGATGCAGGGGTTATATATTAGATGGAGAGGACCTGCATTCAGCATTGGAAATAAATTTTCTTACTCCTGTTAAAATTAATAAATGTCTTGGAGCATGTTGCATTCCTACATCATGAACAAGCAGAGGACAAAATAACAGGAGGGTGGAGACATCTAGGTTGACTTATTACACTGCTAGAAAGTCTACTGAGTGCAAAGTCAAAGATATTAAATGCAGGCAGAACAGACTCAGGCCTTTCTATTTGTAAAAAATGCCATTTTTACATAGCAAAAGCAACATGGAAGCTGTACCTAAAAGTGGCACATTTACCCTAGAGAACTGACACTTCTACAGAAATTCAGATGTTTTCAATATTAAACAGTGAACATAGAAACATGAGATGTCATATTAAAAATATCAATTAAAAAAATCTTTACTCGAATATAATAGAGTAACATAGGAAAGAATATTTCAGGTCAGTAAGACATTTAATTTATACATGTTCAGAATAAATAAAGTTGTTCAAAATAATATGGTAAATTCAAGCAAACGGATATAGTTTTGAGGGTGAGATTTAACTAGATTCACCCTAGTTTCTCATTGAAAGGAAGATTGCTGAGGGATTATTTTGAACATTCCACCAAAAGGTCAAAATGTCAGAAGAAATGTAATATATTTGAAACCAGTGTTACTCATTACTCACTTTACAAATTGCACAATATTTGTATATTTGATGCCCATTTTCATTTAGAAAGTCATGGAAACACTTATCTTTTCTGTAATCCTGCCAGTATGGATTAATACTACATCTAGCAATTCTGTGATACAACATTTCAGAGCTACTGGGCAACAAGCCAGCTCTGTTTAAATATAGAGTGGGGATTTATTTAAGACTTGCCAACTAAAATAAATGCATGAAAAATATATAAATAAAGAAGTCACTTTTCTGGTACGTTTCAGATGGAGTTAGGTGCTAGATTGTTTATAATAATTGATATGTTTTAAAGTACCTCTCTATCATGAAGCTAACAGCAGGAGAAAAATGGTTAGCAGCTCCTGTACATAAACGTGTTTCTTCTTTGCTAATATCGCCATCTAGTGTAGGCTTTACAAAGCCTACAAGCCTGTTCTCAGTGCACAGATGAACTAAATGTTTCAAAGAAACTAAGATTACTTACATTCTTCCAAACCCAACTGATAAGCCAGATTCTGCAGTCCCTTCACCTTCTCCATCAGATTTGCTGTGGTCAAACTTCCTAATTCTAATTAAAAACAACAACAAACATAAGAAGATTCATATTTGTAGTGCCAATGCCAAAAATAACAAAAAAGACCATAACGCACAAAAAATACCACAGCTTTTCTAAATTCATATTGCAATTTGTCTACAAATACTAAGATCTTTAATTTAACAAAGCATGTGTCAGATATAAAAACACTCAAATGATGCACCGAGAAGCTTGATTTAATTTGTTTTGGTTTTATGAAAGAGGCAACAGACCTTTCAACATTTCAATATCTTCTGACTCCAGTTCAGCCATCCACTTGGGCGGAGAATTCGTGATAGGCTGGAACAACAAACAGAAGTCTCAATTTCATGTCTGAACGCAAACTTTCAAAATAACTTATTTTCATCTATAATTTGATTCTTTGCTCACATTTTTGAAGGATGCAGCAAATTCAGAAACACCCGGTACTGTTAAAATGTTAAACAAGTACATGGGACTTTCAAAACAACATTCAAGGGTACATTAGAAAAAAATATGACAGGCCAAAATCAAAATATTTAAATACGTTTGTTTTTCAACAAACGTTAGGGTCATATTTGGAAACATCTTATAATATACTATTTTAGTTTAAATCAATAATTATTAGACACTCAAACTTACACTGCTCCGGCCACAGGTCAGGTGAAGCTCGGTCAAGTTTTTCAAAACTTAGCAGAGAGGATTCAAAGTCCTCACCTAAATATATATATATATATATAAAATAGATAAATAAATGATACATGCCCTTTATTACAACACTGGTTCAGACACTGGTTTAAGTTTAAATGCTGTAACTTTCGAAGAAACAATCCTCATGTTTTGCAGGATATAATGTTAAGTCACATTAGAGGGGGAGGTTAGGTTATGTTTACTCAGCGGTTTGTATTGTTGTGATTGGATAGCAACGCTTGTTAAAATAAACAAAAATACATATTTAAAAATAGAAACAAGACACAAAAAGTACTCTTTTCCGCGTAACCGCTGCATCAATACATTCGTATAATATTTAATATTATAGTCGCTTGACACGTAGCTTGCTAATGACTGACTCCAAACTATTTTATGACGCTATTCCGAGGAAAAAGCTTTTTTTGAAACTGAATTCATAAATTCTTTAAGAGGATATGTTGACTAGCATAACAGTTTATAAGGTTTAATCGGTCAGTTGCACTAGTACAATAACAACTAACGTTACCAGGGAAAAGACGAATTAAAATTTACCTCCATTCGGAGACGCCATCTTGATAACAACACACGTGATTCGAGGCAGCCAATGGCTGAAGGCCGTGGATGCCTGTAGCCCCGCCCTCTTGGGTTGTTGTTGTTGTTTTTGTATTGAGCTTTCAAAATTACAAAATTCAAAAGCAAGTTCTTCACATATTTAAACATTTTGTAAATAAGTATATTTAGCCCTCTTGTGTTGTGTGAGATGTCGCAATCTTTTTTTTTTTTGTCTATGGTCGCAACATTCACATGAGACTTTCAGCTCGCTTGAGAAGTAACATTATTTTCTACCATGGTGTTAATTTATTAAATTGATTACAATTTTTAAATAGTCTGAGTCAATTATGCTATATTTAACAAAATACATCAGGATAACTTGAGATGTTAGAGATATTGGCAACAAATACAGTGACAGGGAATTAAATAGACCATTTATGCATTATCAACATTTCAGTGTGTTAATATAAAGTGATATGTAGCATTACTTAAATATGACAAATTCAGAGACTGTCAGAGAAAGGACCAGACACTGCAAAGCTGGTTGAGATAAAAGGAGAAATCAGCCAGATAAAGTTGCTTGAAGACGGTGGCTAGAACAAAGCCACTTTATTAATAAGTGGAGATTATAAAACCTGTCAGCAAAGATTAGTTTAGCAAGAAAACGTTAAACTTCAGGGATAGGATAATAAAGTGGGGTACAAATATACAGTCCAACACAAATAACACTATTTTCTTCTTAGCATGATGGTGGTTTATGATAAGAATTCTCAGTAAAAGGACTTAGAAAAGGTGTTGCTCTTAAATGCAACGCAAATCAAGTCCAAATACATGCACATTTTTGCAATGTATTCATTTCAGTCAGCCATTGATCTGCATTTACGGCAACAAATCCAGTAACACAATAACAAAGGGACACAGCTAATTATTTTGAAAATCCAAAATGAAATTCAGTGGTATGACCCAGAAATGACTATTTAATTTATCAAAACCACAACTTGTGTAGCTGAGAAATATAATATTGTGATACATCAAAGGTTGCTGTTTTTGAATACACAAATTCTTATTTTTTTTTCCTCAGAAGAACAAAATATGGAACAAATGAAATGTACAAAACCCAAATTGAAGGAGTGAATATTTTATACATCAGAGTCTTTAAATCTGAAAGGCACTTTATTAATTGTCAGTTCAGTTCAGTCCAGCTACAGCAGTTAAACACCATCAAGCTTCAATGTAAAATACAAATATTTTAAATAATATTTTTAAAAGTTTCATCACAGCCTAACAGCAGAGTAAAGACTACTTCCACAATGAAATGAGCCAGTCAACATGTAACAACTGAAATGGTTAAAAAGATTTTATGAAGTCCTGAACACTTCAAAATTGTCTAAAATGGTCTAAAATTCCCAGGATTCCATCCACTTGAGGCCAGCCATGGACGAGGCAGGGTCTTGCGCTAGCGGCCCCCTCATACCATAGGAGAGAGGGTGGAAGAGATAAAAGCTGGAACAAGTAGAAATTAAAGTGTGAGATCAATATTAGAAATTGACTGAATTTGTGACCTAAAAAAACATAATACATAGAACATTTGTACAAAATGCACAATTTCAGCATTAGATACAATTAATATACTTGATTAATTTACAACAGCAAATGTTGTAAATATAATAAAAGCTTAAAAGTGATGTTAGCCCAAAAATAACTACATTTAAATATTAGAGCCTTACCTGTAGATGAACCCTAACAGGAATATAAATTGACCTCCCCTCATAAGATGATAGGATATGGATGAACTAAGGAGAAGGTGTAAATTCTGGAGGAAGATGTCCAGAGTAATACCTTAAATAAAGGTCATTAAATGTTACAATTTAATGCGTTTATTGAGATAACATTGTGTCTAAACATGTTAATTAATGCTGCAAAATCTGAAATATGTAGACAAGTTTTTTTTTTTTAAATCGGAAATGTAGCATTCCATCACTTGCTCACCAATGGATCCTTTGTAGTGAATGGGTGCCGTCAGAATGCGAATCCAAATAACTGATAAAAACATCACAATAATCCACAGGTTATCTACATGTTTCCAGTCTATCAATTAATGTCTTGTGAAGCAAACAGCTGTTTATAAGAAACAAATTCATTAAGATGTTTTTAACTTCAAACCATTGCTTCTGGCTAACATACGAGTCCCCTATCTATAACACTGCTTTCTCTACTGTACTGAAAACAACATCTTGTGTATATCAGGAGAGAAATATGCACAGATCAAACCAGTGAAAACAGTCCAAAGCAGTTCTAAACAAATATTGCGATGTTTTTACCAGCTGTTTGGACTCACTCTGATGACACCCATTCACTGGTGAGCAAATGATGTAATGTCAGTGTAAATTTCTCCAAATCTAAATTTTGGATGGCATGAGGATGAATAGATTTTCAGCAAATGTTCATTTTATTGTAATTCAAAGGCGGCAGCTCTGACTGCAGCATAACCTACTGGACCAATGCAGTCCCCACTAGGGCTGTCAAATTTTTTTTTCGAATATTCGTCAAATTTCAAGGGGTCATATGATGCGATTTCAATTTTTCCTTTCTCTTTGGAGTGTTACAAGCTCTTGGTGTATAAAGAAGATCTGTAAATTTGCAAACACTAAAGTCTCAAAACCAAAGAGATATTCTTTATAAAAGTTAAGAGTCAACCACGACTACCTAAAACGGCTCGTTCTAACACGCCCCCACATGTCTACGTCACTATGTGGGAAGATTTGCATAACGCCACCCAAATGTTCACGCAAAGAAAGAAGGCGTAACTTTTATTCTCACTGTAGTATTGTTGACACTGCAGCCATGTCCTGAAGACGCTGTGTGCTTCGTTGTGAAAGCGAAACTACTTTGTTTGGTCTTCCAAAAGAGGACGATATCCGCTTCGTCATGCCTAGAGCTGATGTGCTGGTCGCTGAGGGAATACATCAACTTTCACAATGGACAAAGCGGAGTCCAGCCCGCCTCAGCTCACTCTAACCCGGCCTCAGAGCACGCGAAGCCAGGGCTTCCCCTCACGCTAGGCCGCTGTGTTTTTCGTTGCCACTGATGATTCAAACGCGAGTTTTGGGCAGTAGAGTAGCACTTGTTGTTTGTCATTTCTCCGATAACAAATGCAGACAGAGTTTTATGTTTACGCGGCGCGATGCAATGCAACGCAACGCGTAAAAAGACAGTATAAGTCATTATAATCAGTAATTATGTCCCCACTGGATGCAACAAATGCCTCGTTTGTAATGGGTTTTAATGTTTATTTCTCGTCGCTCCGGCCCGGGACACGGCATCAACAGTATGTGAGGGGCGTAACATTTCCGTCACACACTTGAGGTATTCGGCCAATCACAACGCACTGGATACCTGGCCAATCACAGCACACCTCGCTTTTTCAGACCGATGAGCTTTGTAAAAATCGATGCGTTTCAGAAAGGCGGGGCATAGAGGAGAAACAATAATGTACAGTATGTGGAAAATAATGTGTTTTTTTAACTTTAAACCGTATAAACATTTCATTACACCAAATAATGTTCTTTTTAGCAGCATCATATGACCCCTTTAAAATAAAAATCCACATTCAAATGCAAAAACGTTGCATTGCACTCGCACAAAAGAGCCGCATGTTTAGAAAGCCATGTAAAATTAATGCAAGTTTAACTTTGAAAAAAACATATATCGAGACTTTATGGTGGGTTTTTTTCCCCATCCCACTGCATCTTTTAAAATGAAAAATGTACTCTGTGTTATTGGCTTTCCGTCCTTTGTATTAAACTATGCATACATACATGATGCCGTTTTGTTTATAGTTGTTTAAGCACCTTAATTAATTATAATTGGTTTATAAACATTATTTTAAACATTATGCACTTTTTTCACAGATAGTCCTTATCTTATGCTTTGAATAAACGTGCATTAGTAATATTTTGCTCGATGCGCCCTCTTGTGGCCTCAGAAGAGAAGCCAAAAGCTATTCCTCCCCATAACTGAAATTATGCATTTTAAATTAGAATATAAATCGAATTTTGATCATATTTAAGTACAAAATTCGAATTTAGTTTTTCAGCCATTTTGACAGCCCTAGTCCCCACGCTTATCTGGTTTGCCGTCGTACCTGTGAGCATACTGCTGAACAACATGGCAGGAAAGTAATGGTGGTAGTAGAGTATGCGACCCATAATGTAGAACGGGAGGTAGTGTAATAGCCAACCCAAAAGCAGCATCCCACCACCCTCCATGAGAGTGTGACAGTGCACTGAAAGACAACATCAGCTGTTTTAGACTTATGATTGGCTCTTTTTAAGTACTGTACAATATGTAGTGCTGCTTACCTTTCCTCATTCCCTCCATCTTCACTCCTCTCTGTTTTGCTAAAGATGCCACTGTCAGCATTAAAACAAACAGAGCCAGACTCAAGAGATTCAGCCACCAGATGACCTGAGGATAAAAGGTAATCTTCAGTAATGATACGACAAGAGATCTTAGGAAACATAGGGCAAAAAAAAAGAAAAGTCAGAGACACTTACAGGGTTCCCAAGAAGATAAACACGGTACTCGGTCTCATTCACTCCAGAAAACCTCAAACCCTATTATGAATAATGAATTATAATGAGATAGTACTCCAATAGATGTGGATCTTCAAAACAGTTTTGTTAGTTTTAAATAAATTTTACTAAAGCGAATATAAAATCAATTAATAAAAAATTCTCATTAGAAATTTTCAATAGAATTAAAAACTGAAATAAAATAAATTTGAAATGTTGTCTTGGCAATTAACGAAAATAAAATAAGCACTAAAATTACTAAAAATAAAATTAGATAGAAATATTAAAAAACATAAAAATGGCACATAAAATTACTAAAACTAAAATAAAAACAAAACATAAAAAGTAAAGCTTATTCAAATTATTAATTAATTATAAATAATAATAAAATATCACTTTCAAAATAGTGGTTTCCCTTTAAACAGTCTTTTTAGACAATCTACCTGATAGTTGATGGGCCAGTGCCAGGGTTTAGAGTTCATCTCGTTGTCTTTGGGCTTTAAACCACTGTTTCCCTAAACAAAAATACAAGGTTTACTAAACTAAAAGGTAGATTACTAAAAGGTAGATTTTCCTTTAGGGTAATCTTATCTTACCCTGATCATCACAATATGAGACTCCCAGAGGATCTCCAGGAAAGTTGGTTTGAGCACTGAAAGACTGATGTTGGGCACTGTAGACATAAAAAGATGTTGCATGAACATCGAAGTAAAACCCATCCAATGGCACATTTCGGTCTATTAGCTATTATGAACATACGTTTAGGGTTGATGTGATCCTCAATGTTCCACTGTGTGTTGGGGGTCTCTTTGACATATGGGCTACATGTGACCTCCACTTGCTCCCATCCCCTGTAGAAGAGTCAAATCCAGTTTAAATGGTTTTCTGTGTGTTATGCACTACAGACCACACCTAAGGTTTCTGCTGAATGAACGCTCTCACCACTTGGGAAGAGTCTTTCCAGAGGAGCCAAGCACGCAGCCTGTAGAGCGATGGAGAAAACGCACTTTACTACGCAACACCTTCACCGGATCTCCTTTCTTCCCTCCACACACCTCCACCTGCCACAAGTCATTCACGTCTCCGCTTCCGTTCTGAAATGAAAAGCCATTATTGTTTAAAATTTGTAATGCTAATCTATTGGAACTTATGAAAATGATCAATGTTCATTTGGAGATTTAAAGTTGTGCTGAGGTTTGATGTTAACTAGAAGCACAAGGCCATCTTTATTCTGGCAACGATACAATCAGAAAATAAAAACAAAGCTAAATCTATTAAGCTGATAGAACACAAACCCACCTAATCAACTGATAATGGAACATGGTTTCTATAATAATGCCAAAACATTATAATACATGAATGGTAACATCTAATGAAAAAAAATATACAGTACTCACAATGCCGTAACCCGTGACCTGCAGGTGTTTTTTGGTCAGTGGAGCTTCATGGAAATGACTATGAAGATTTCTTGTAGTTCTGATGAAGAAAATCAGGTGTGCACTGCTTAAAACTAACAGTTCACATCATTCTTTTAGGCCATAGCTATGTTACTTTCCCAAAGACCTTATACGTACTCTTTGTGTTCCAGTCTAATGATGTCACCATGTCGGACCAGTTCTGGAGGCCCTGTGAGATCTTAGCAGGGAACAGGAGTTATTGATTCTTGTGCAGTGTGTATCTAGAAGTACATGTACGAGAACATGTACAAGAACTCACCGTCAGAGTTGTCAGTTCTCTTGACCAACCATAGGTTGTTATAATCTTTGTGCAAATAGGCTGTAACCTACATGAGGTAAGATGCAAAATAGGTTTATACAGCGAGATGATTTATCATCATCAACAGAATAACTATTAAATTCAAGCCACAAATCAAATGTGCACATTTAGACATTCATAGGTTTGGTGTCGGGAAGATTATTTGAATGCTGTGAAAGAAGTCTCTTATGCTCACCAAGGCTGCATTTATTTAATCAGTAAAAACTGTGATATTGTGAAATACTATAACAATTTAAAAGAACAGTTTTTATTATATTTTAAAATGTTATTCATTCCAGTGATCCTGTGTCACATGATCCTTCAGAAATCATTCTAATATGCTGATTTGCTGCTCAAGAAACATTTCTTAATTATTATCTTCATCGGTGTTGACAACAGTGTGCTGCTTAATATTTTCTTACCTACTCCAAACTTTTTAACGCTAGTGTTATTAGAAATTTTGAACCAAATTAAGAATCACAGATCAGTTTTTCATTTTGAAACCTTCCAGATAGTGTTACTGTAGTGCTGCTGTCAAACTGTCTGTTAAGAGTAAACGGTGGTGAACCGACCTGCTGCTGGTGAGCTCCAACACCTTCTGGGTAAAGGTGCCAGTGAGAGTGCAGATACCCTCCTGCTATTCGCAGATTCTTCACAGTTATGACAGAGCCATATGCCAGATCTGTGTGGAGGGAGGGGTACAAGCCAGGATTTAGACAGAAAATTTTATCTTTTCACAATTCAATATGTTTTTTTTAAGTTAAAAAATGAAACATAAGCAGTAAAAATGTCAAATGAGCTCAAGTTGTTCTTACACTCTGGTATGGAGGCGTTGTGCAGATTGTTTCCAATTAAGCGAGACTGAAAGGCAGAGCTGAAGAACCCATCCCCAGGACCGCTGTGTATCGAAAAGAACAAAGCTTTAGCATTATTTTATTGCATTAATGACCAATGAACTGCTTTAATAATAGAACAGAATATTAATATTGGCTCAGACATACCTTCGGTTTAAGACAATAAAGTGAACAGCAAATATTGTAGTGTACAGGAACAATGGGAGCATTATCAACCCAAAAACTCGAGCTAATAAGTGCTTCCCAAAATCCAGCTAGTGAAAAACGAGAACATATTTTCATTCACAACAAGCACTAATGTTTAAAAGTAGGGATGCATGATATTATCGGACCAATATCGGAATCGGGCGATAATGCCTGTAAATATCGGCATTAGCCTGATATGAAAAATTATGCCGATATGTCTTGCTGATAAGAGGGATACATTAACTCACATGTGCTCAGGGTGTGCTAGTGATTAGATCACGTCAGCATTGTGGCTCATTCTTGAAGCAAAGTTTTGCCTGAATGGTGATTAGATTCACTCTTTTGGATCGCTGCATTTAAACTGAGAATGCACCTACAGAATGACCTTTGGTGTGTGATAGAGTAAACCGTAATAGCAGGTGCAGTGGCAGCAGGGTCCTAATGCCTGTTCAGTAAGAAGTTGTAATTCCGTAGGGGGCGCTGTTGGTCTACTTCTAATAAAATGAAAGCAAAATACACAAATAATATTTAGACTGTTTCTGATTAAATAAAGCCGTAATTGATGCCATAAAATCATGAGTATGTTTTGATTTAAAGGTCAGAAGCTATAGCTTACATGAACAAAAAAAAAATCACAAACATGACACTTAAATTAAATAATTTTATATTTACTGATTTATTCATTAATGTGTAATATGTTATATTTTTTTAAACAAATTATGAAATCTAAAAGATTTTCTGAATTATTACAGCTCCTTTGCTTTAGACCATTTACATGTTAAATAATAAAATAAAATGTTAAGGTTACCACTGCATCGTTCTGAAAAAGTGATTCAGTGATTCATATATAGTTTATTTATAGTTATTTTCAAATCTTGTCAAAAGAACTTTATTATTGTTAATTTAATTCTAACAAATAAGTTCTTGTTAAAAACTAACCAAAATTAAAAATAATTATATATCGGTATCGGCATCAGCTACCGGCCAAAATGAGTTGAAAATTATCGGCATATCGGATATCGGCAAAAATCCAATATCGTTCATCCCTATTTAAAAGTTTGAAATCCGTAAGATTTTTTTCTCAACAAGGATGCATTAAATTGATCAATTGACAGTAAAGACTTTTACAGTGTTACAAAAGATTTTTATTTCAAATAAATGCTGTTCTTAAAAAATTATATTCATCAAAGAATCCTGAAAAAAGTATCACAGTTTCCACAAAAACATTAAGCAGCACAACTGCTTCCAACATGAATAATAATAGAAAAAGTTTCTTGAGCAAATCAACAATTTAGAATGATTTCTGAAGGAAATCATGTGACACTGAAGACACTGTGACATCACAGGAATAAATTACATAAACCGTAATAATATTTCATAAAGTAACATTGCAATATGGTGTTTGTACTATATTTTTGATCAAATAAAAGCAGCCTTGTTGAACATAAGAGATATTGTTCAAAAACATTAAAAATCTTACTGATCCCAAACTTTTGAACAGTGTATATTTGAGAATATATTCAATCTTGTAACAGGTTCTCATTCATACCAAAGACAAGCTGAGGTCCCCAAGCAGCCTCCACAGATCAAATACTGTGTTAATTCCCACCAAGAGGATGACAAACAGCCCCACAAACTTTACCCCCAGAGAGCCAGAGAGGCAGACCCCCGTCAGAAGCAGCCAGAACCACCAGGAAAAGCTGAAAGGCCTAGAGACGAGAACAAAAATTTGCTCTATATTAGGTACATAAACTCGACCAGTAAAGCTTCATAGAGAGATGCTTCAGATACCTTTACCTGAGTCTATGTGTGTTGAATCTGACCATGCAGAGAACAGAGCCCATGATGAAACACATTAGAATGGGATCCAGGAGAATATACTGAGACAAGGTGATACAGCCAGTGTCTGTTGTAAAATACATCAGTGGATTTAGATCATCATCGTAATGCCCTCACTCAATACAGGTCAGCTCTGTGTTGATGATCACTACCACACTCACCAAAGATAAGCAGAGAGGCTGCGATGAGCGCTGCTGGCGTAGAATGTGACAGCTCCAGAACAATAAGGCAGGCAAAAGGAGGAAGACAGGAACCAAGAGCTGCACAGAACTAAACACAAATTCATCACCGGGATTAAAGCTCACATTTGAAGAATAATACATCAGCAATGCAAAGAAAAGCTAACGGCAATTTCTTGGAAAGTACAATTCTTATTCCACATAAAATAAAGAGGCATCATATACATAATCAGAATAACTTTTGGACCTCCAAGTATATTTCAAATACAACTTCAAAAAATATATATTTGCATTTTTCAGCTGCAATTTTGCATGGTTTAATTAAAAAGAAATTTGTGTTTTGGTGTATGATATCTATGATAATGTAATATAATTTAATGAAGAATATTAATTATATAATGAACATATACATATACACAATGCTTCAATATATTATTTATTATACAATATCATTTAGAAGTTTGGGGCCTGTAGGTTTAGGTTTTTTTCAAACAAGTTTTAAAAAGTCTCTTATGCTGCATTTATTTGATCAAAATACATTAAAACAGTCATATTTTGAAATATTATTGGAATTTAGAATAACTGTTTTCTAGCTTAATAAGCAAAAGCTATATGTGACCCTGGACCACAAAACCAGTCTTAAGTCGCTGGGGTATATTTGTAGCAATAGCCAAAAATACATTGTATGGGTCAAAATTATAGATTTTTCTTTTATGCCAAAAATCATTAGGATATTAAGTAAAGATCATGTTCCATGAAGATATTTAGTACATTTCCTACTGTAAATATATCAAAACTTCATTTTTGATTAGTAATATGCATTGCTAAGCACTTCATTTGGACAACTTTAAAGGCGATTTTCTCAATATTTTGATTTTTTTTGCACCCTCAGATTCCAGATTTTTAAATAGTTGTATCTCGGCCATATTGTCCTATCATAACAAACCATACATCAATGGAAAGCTTATTTATTCAGCGTTCAGATGATGTATAAATCTCAATTTCGAAAAATTTACCCTTATGACTGGTTTTGTGGTCCAGGGTCACATATTTCAATTATAATATGAAATTTGATTAAAAATGAATTGAAAAATAAAATTACTTGAAAATTACTTCAAATTAACCGTCTTAAAGATATGCATAAATTGAACTGGGATTTACCGCTCTCATCCCCCAGTAGTTGTGGTGCTCATATTTGTCCCCTGGTTTTATGAAGGGAAAGGTCCCATCATAGCCTGTCAGGTATCCAGCGAGGCCGATCAGCATCTGAGTGAGGAGTGTAGAAGCATTCTTTTGAATCACACTACAAACTACACAAAAACTGACAAAATAATTCACATGATCTTACAACCAGCAGGGGTCTGAAACCCATACCTTTCCAAGGGGTGGATGGACATCAAAGAAGAAGGTGCGGTTAATGTAATAGCTTCCCATTTTCCCGAAATGAGTCTCATCCCAACTGCAAATGGACCATAATGTTCACTGATCGTGCATTGATAGTAGGTTTACAATCACAATTTTACCCTTACAGTAAATACTCACCATACATGTGGAGGCTCAGTGATTTTGTAAAAGCGTGTACATACAGAGAGCACAAGCACCAGAACCAGAGTATAAACTGGCACATGGTCATCTCTGGAGGGAGAACTGCAGGTGTCCTCCTCGTTTGGGGATCCTTTTATTCGCCTCATTAGAAGTCTCACTAGCAGGCTGGGAAAGGCACTCAGCCCCCTCGTTTGTCTTACATGTTTTTCGATGTCTTACAGCTGATGTGTCTTGTATTTGCGTGTAATGCTCCTTCTGTCTGCCGTCCATTAGCAGCTTTCTTGAAGACAACGAGTCATTATCAAAGTAACGTTAGCGAATCCAGCAATGTATAAAGATAGTTTCTTCAGTCGCAGAGTTTAATTAATAAACAACGAATCCTCACAGGATTTAAGACCTTGCAGTCTGGTCGTGTTGTATTGTAGCCCTTTATTGTCACTGGTCACAGGTACCAGCGAAATTCAGCGACGTTGACATGTCGCTGAATGAGTAATAATCTTGCTCATCACTACAAGGATCCTAGTGCTTTCCAGCTCATGTTTGTTGTGCATGTCCATAAACTGTTCTTCTTCTTCTTCGTCTTTAAATTTTATTGAAAGGTGCATTTACCGCCACCTACTGGACTGGAGTGTGGGCAGTACTTTGAAAGAAAGGACAAGGAGAGGCGGGGGAAAAAAACGTTTATATTATATATATATATATATATATATATACACACAGAGGGGGAGA
>NW_015505957.1:206016-243751 GCF_001515645.1 Sinocyclocheilus grahami
ATATATACACACACACACACACACACACACATATATACCTTCTCCTTATCTCATAAACTGTTCTGGATTGTTGGTTTGTGAGATTTTGGAAATGTCTGCACTTTACTGTCACCTGCTGGACAGGAGAGGGACATGCGGCCACAGTAAATCCAATGCGTGGCGTGGCATTCTCTGATCAGATCTGAAAGATTATTAATATATGGTTTGTTAGGATAGGACCATATGTGGCCGAGATACAACTAGGCATATTTGAAAATCTGGAATTTGAGGGTGCAAAAAAATCAAAATATTGAGAAAATCGCCTTTAAAATTGTCCAAATGAAGTCCTTAGCAATGCTTATTACTAATCAAAAATTAAGTTTTGATATATTTATGGTAGGACATTTACAAAATATCTTCATGGAACATGATCTTTACTTAATATCCTAATGATTTTTGGCATAAAAGAAAAATGGATAATTTTGACCCATACAATGTATTGTTGCTATTGCTACAAATATACCCCAGCGACTTATGACTGGTTTTGTGGTCCAGGGTCACATATGTGTGTGAGAAAAACGACACGTCAAGCAAGATTTGTGAGGGTCTAATAGGAAAAAAAACAATGTTTTCTATTCTCAGTTTAATATAACATTTAGTTAACTCTGCTAATGGAATAAGTAGCAGGTCTATTTTTAAAGCACAATCTCTTTAGGTTTATGGTCATTAGTGTGTGTGTAAATTATGTGCATTATCCTATGCGAACAATAAAAAAATATAATATATATATATATATATCTTCTTTTTTTTTTTAACTATAATTTGCTGTATACTTCTACTACTACTAATACAATTTGTGTCATTTTCTGCAGTCCAAAGAAAATTATTCAATTTATGCTACATTATTTCCCCTTTACTGTAATGACTTTTTATATGTAGGTTGATTGATTAAATCTGGATTATCTTGTGATTGATATTGCATCTGGAACTATATTTAAATAGCAGCCAAATCAACAAACATTACGACTGATTTATGGACTGTTTTATTAGATAAGCAAGTACAATATAGATAGATAGATAGATAGATAGAAAACAGACATAGACACAGGCACCAGGTGTATGCATTACATAAATTGTCATTTGGAGCTAAAAATGTGTGTCTTTTCATCCTTCTGAATGATCCGTATAGGTCAATGTCCTTCATATACCCATATATTACTGATCTACAAGCAAAAATGGTATAATTCTTAAAACTCCATTAGATGAGTATAAGGTCCGTTTGTATCCAGCTTCAGGACTTGTCTGTTCCCATACGTTCCATGTTTGAGCTCTGTAACAGTGTCACTGTTTTTGCAGGCTGAGAGTTCATTTTGACTATGAGACACAAAGCTGTGGTAGAGCTTCAAGCCTTCATCTTTCCCAATGTTGCCATGGTACTGCATCCCTTTTCCTTTTGGCTTTCCTCCAAGCGTAGCTTGCGGTACTATGAGAACACTGCCTGGTAGCTGAAGGACTGAGGTGTACTTTCCAGATTCTGTCTCACAAAGCTTCGTGTTCAGCAATGTGTTCACTGAGTGAGAAAACAGGTGTAAATTAAACACAGTGTATATTACATTTCAGAATTAATGTATGTATGCTTTATTGCAAATGTGAGACAGGAGCAACTGCACAACGTTACCCATTTTGGGGATTATATCTTCAGTTGCACCTTTGAAAAAGCAGATGTAGATAACCATTCCCCTATTAATCTGAACAATAGACAGGTCATTAGTTCGACAAAAACTAGAATTGTGGTTAAGATTAATTATTTAAATATTTTCCCGATACCTCAACCCATTCAGCTTCGCTCTCAGCATCTGGAGGTTTGACCTGCAGTCGTGCATGCAGACACTGCTGGAGAAGCACTCGCGCTTTCATGCCGTTATCTGTTCTCTCGGACATCGCTACGAAATATGCCGGAAATTGCCGATTTCAATGACAGTGATCATCAATTTAATTCCGAGATAACATAAATAATATCAGTTTATTTTGAAATGAACCATGGAACTACCGGGGGTTCCGCTTCCGCGTGAGAAGCCAAACAATATACGTCATCAAGAGTCGACAGTGCGACGCGAATTCACGGCAGCTCATGCCATCTATATTTTTGTTTAAAAAAAATTACACTGTATTTGTGATATATTATATGATTTATTCAAAGACCTAACCAAGCACTAAACCGATAGAAACGAGTGTCACATGGAAACCACAGCGGTGTCTCTGTCTTTGTTTTGTTCGTGACATTGTCTGAAATCTCGTCTCTGGGAGCTTTATAAGATGGTTAAATTACACGACAGCTACAAAAGGTTTTTGCAAATATATACATTGTCCTCAAACATTATAGGCACACCACTTTTGGCTAGCAGATTTGTTCCTGCACATCAAAATAGACATGAAATCCGCTTTAAGGTAAGTAAAATTCATTAATATGGCTATTGATTACAGGTGCCCTAATTATTAATTGTGTATAGATGCATAAACCCAACGACATTACAGACACATATTCTCCCACTTTTTTCTGTTTAGACTTCAGGTGCTGGTGAACGAGCTCTACAGGAGAGACAGAGGCAGCACATGGCCAGAGGTTTGCCAAAACAAAAGCCCATAGCTGGAGTCAAAGAGGTCATTGTTGTTGCATCAGGGAAAGGAGGGGTGGGAAAGTCCACAACAGCAGGTCTGTTGTCTTTTGCGTTCATTGACCTTTGTGTGTTTCATGCCACAATAATTTCCAATCTGTTTGTTTTACTCTTTATGGTATCAACTACCAGCATTTCTCTGAAAACCTCATTTAGTTTAATGTCTTCACAGTGAATCTTGCTCTTGGACTTATGGCTAACGATCAGGTGACATTCAGATAACCCTATCTCAGACACTGTATTGAAACCACAAAATGATTTAACTTTTTATTAGATGATTTGCCTAGAGTAATATCTTTTTTTCGTACCACTGCTGCATGTAGAGTAAATCGGTGGGTATTCTAGATGCTGATGTCTATGGCCCCTCCGTTCCAAAGTTAATGAACCTAAAAGGAAACCCTGAATTAACTGACAGTGAGTTTTGTGGCCACATGTGCTTTGTAAACAAAATATATCTTGTTTTATAAGAAAATTAGTTTGTCAGTCTGATCCTTTTTTCTTGATTTTCAGAGAACTTAATGAGGCCACTTGTGAATTTTGGAATTCCTTGGTAAGTACATGACTGATTAATAGTTATAGTGCAAAAGTGTTATTTTATATAGCCTGCTGTTCAAAAGATTTTCAAAATGTATTTAAAAGAAGTCTTTTATGCTTGCCAAGGTTGCGTTTGTTTGATCAAAATTACAGTAACAATGTAATTTAAAATGTAAATAATTCTTGTGATGTCAAAGCTGAATTTTCAGCATCATTACTCCAGTCTTCAGTGTCCTTCAGAAATCATTCTAATATGCATCTATTTGCTGCTCAAGAAACATTTCTTATTATGTCGAACAGTTGTGCAGCTTGTTGAAACCGACATTTTACAGGATTCCTGCAACATAAATCTCATACATAGAAGCATTAAATTATTTTTAAAAAATCTCACTGAAGATCTCACACAAATTTTTTTTCTTTTATACAATGTTTAAATGTTTTAAGGTTTTACTTTTTGCTTCTCCGTCCTCTGCAGTATGTCAATGGGCTTTCTGGTTGAAGAAGTTGCACCTATTGTGTGGAGGGGTCTGATGGTGATGTCAGCTATTGAGAAACTCATTAGACAGGTGTGCAATTTGGATTTGGAAATTGCTGCTGATAATAGGATTTTGTCAAATATCTATTTTTTTTCTCAGTTGTCCTCATCTAGCACAAATAGATGTGATTTCTTCAATAGAGTTCAATTTCCATCCATTGGCACATTTTGAATGATTGTGCATGAATTATTCTCTACCCTGGTTTCATGTGAAATTTTGTAATTTTCTGCAGTCTAAGAAAATAATCCAATTTACTCAACATTGTTGTTGCTTTCACTACAGTAATGACTTTTTCCATGCAGGTCGATTGGGGGAATCTGGATTACCTAGTGATTGATATGCCACCTGGAACTGGAGATGTCCAACTGTCTATTACTCAGAATATTCCTATAGCAGGTAAATAAACAAATGTGTTACAGCTGATTTATGGTCTGTATGCCTCTTTTTGGCATCTATTACAATCTGAAAGGAGCATTCTACCTAATGTCAGTCACAACACAGCGCCATGGATCTTTCCAATTCAGATTGTCATTTAAGGTTTGATTGTCATTGCTGGTATCAGGTGGGAGAGAATTGGATAATATTTTCTAGTATTCAGAACATACATCATGAAATCAGCCTTTACGGCTCTTAAACATAATGTAAGTACATTTTGACTGGTTTATACACCAAACATCAAGCTTAGTTGTATAATTTATGCTAAACTGATGTTTATTTTGTCTTTAAGGCGCTGTAATTGTGTCTACGCCTCAAGACATTGCCTTGCTAGATGCACGAAGAGGTGCCGAGATGTTCAGAAAGGTTAATGTTCAGGTAAAGCATTTGCTTTTGTGTTTAAAGGCTCCAGTTCCAACTTGTCATTAAATTATAGTGGAAAGTAATAGAGTTTAAGCAGGTTGGGTTCATGCTGATAGAGACCTACATTTGAAGCAATATAAATAGCATCAAAAATATTAATATCATAATCTTTAATTTTGTGTTAATTCTGTGACTGTTATTTCCGACAGAAAATACCTGATTGGTATCAGTATTTTTTTTTTGTTTGTTTTAATAAATTTACGTTTAAGGATGTGCTTTGTGCATTCAGGTGCTGGGTCTAGTTCAGAACATGAGTGTTTTCCAGTGTCCCAAATGCAGTCATCAAACACACATTTTCGGCTCGGATGGGGCTAAAGAGCTGGCTCAGACCCTTGGTGTTGAGATGCTTGGTAAGGCCATTCTGTATAAAGTATTACATTATGACTGACTGTTTTAGCATTTAAGCACATAAAAAGCTTTGATATTTATCAAATGTAATGCATATTATGAGGTCAAATTGTATGTAACTAGATTTGATTCCATTGGATTGGCCAATCTGTGAGCAGACAAGGTTTTCTTTTCTCACTCCAGGAGACATTCCTCTTCATCTCAACATAAGAGAAACATCAGACAAGGGACAGCCCGTGGTTGTGTCATCCCCAGATAGTCCAGAAGTAAGTGAATCATGTTGGAATCCTGTCTAGCTTTTCATTGTTTTCCATTAGTTACTTACTGTAAGCCTTTCATGATCTTTGGGTGCGCTACACTTTGGTAACATGTATTGATAAATGACAAAATTGAAATGCAAATATTGTATATTTGTTGTATATAATATACAGTTGAAGTCAAAGGTTTACATACACCTTGCAGAATCTGCAAAATGTTAATTATTTTACCAAAATAAGAAGGATCATACAAAATGCATGTTATTGTTTATTTAGTACTGACTTGAATAAGATATTTCACATAAAAGATGTTTACAGATAATCCACTAAGAGACTAATCAGCTGGCAGACTTCAGTCTGACAGAGTTTTCCATTTTTAACAAACGTTTATAGAACTGATCTGAAAAAAGATTCATGAAATCATTTTCTAATATATTCATGCATATTTTCCTGTTTTGCAGGCCGAGGCTTACAGAAGAGTTGCAGCTGCAGTAGTACGCCGACTAGCGGAGCATCCAAGATAAATGATGTCCACATTTAATGTAGTTTTGCTGACCTGAGGAAAATATCAGTATTGTATCATTGTCTCCTACTTGTTTACTCATTTAAATTGGTAACACATACCCATTAGAATATTATCATTTATGTTCTTTATTTATGCACTGACATACAGTTCATGTTATTTAGAGATTCAAATATGTAATGAAAATAAGAACTCATCGCAGTTATGATCATGTTATAAGTGCCCTAATGTAATGTCCATTTCCATGTACAAATCTCAGATGTGGATCTTTTCCCACTAGAATAGACTGACAAGTTTTTTAAATAAAAGGAAATGGGTCAAAGGGCAGGTTTTGGGCAGCTTCAGCAAAGTGTCATTCCTCATCCATAAAAATGTTCATTACAGATCTTGACCACTTGATGGCAGTGCATATGTTTTCATACATCTGCTTGTGCTTTGTTTGATTTATAGTGATAGCTAAATTAGATCTTTCACTTAAACCATGACAAATTTTCTTCTTTTGACAGTAACATGATTGGACTCTTCTGTTACTTAATTACATTTAATAAAGATAAACGGTCCTGGTCCAATAGGAAAAGTTGGATGAAGTTTTCACGGGATGAGAAAAGCAGGGTCACTTCCTGCATATTTTCACAGCTCCCTTGACTCAGCTGAAACAGCCGTATTCAGTCCACCCCTGTGGAACACTGGCCAGACAGACCAGTCTGTGATTCATCACAGCAATGAAGCTATTTTGCTTTCTTTTAGTCTCAATTGCTTAACTGTTCCCAGAAGACCGACCCTGGGGGTTTCAGCTGTACAATGACCTCAGCTGAATTTGGACAGTTTCACATTTGGCGTTATTTATTTTCTCTTTGTTTTCACGATAAAGAAAGCGTTATCCAATGACCGATGTCATTGAGCGCAGTGCTGTGACTCACATTCCCATGAGTGTATCATTGAGGTGTAAACAGCAAATAAACATCCATTCATATAGAGATGTAGAATTCACCAAAATTCTGCCTGGGATTTTTGTCCCACAAAGGGAATTTCACAACAAATGGGAGAAGACTATTCATAAATCTGATCCTAGATCAGATGACCTCCACTTATGAAACCTTATCAGCTTGTGAGACACTGCATAACATGGGCATATTCAGATTACTTAACAAGCAACATGATTGAGCATGCTTCAGGTAATTCCCAGCTGGCAAGAAACAGATTTCTAAAACAGTGTCCTTGTGGCATTCTCAGTGGCATTATAAATGCAGACTTTGCCCCATGTGGTAAATGTGGCTTATAGCTTCCACTTCCTAAGGCTATGGGGGGAAAAAAATCAATAATTAAATGGTGTAGCTGTGCAGCCCAAGAGGACAGAGGGCAGTCTTATTTCTGTCTCATCTTTGATTCATGAGCAGATACTGTTAATAAGATAAGCTGACGTGCAAACAAAAGACATTTAAGGAGAAATCGTTATCTCTAAAATGAATATTGCTCAAGAATGGTCTCTTCACTGTAAATCATTCTAGTTGTGTAATGTAAAACAGCACAGTTTTTTAACCAGATCCTGATCATTATTATTATTGCAAATGGCATAAATAATTATTTAACTACGTGTGGCAATCTGCATCCTTATGTTGAGTACATGATGAAATCTTCATGGCTTAAGTTTGGCTTTATGCCTGTAAATTGGCTGAAGTGGTGATCTGCACATGTATAATAGAAGATATATATGTATAATTGATTAAAATTATGTAAGGTGCGTGCCTTCTGGGGCCGAGGTTTTTCAAAGCGGCTTAAGTATACTGTTGGCATGTATAATAAATCTTCATTAATGCTATATCTTGAGACCTGATTCTGAGAAACATCAGAACACTTTCAGAAAAAAATCTTAATACTATAAATAAAATAAATTGTACATTTAGGGGCACAACAGCTTGTCACTGTGGCAGTACCTTAACTTTGTACCTTATTTACCCTTAAAAGGTTCATAATATACCTTAAGAGTACATATTACCAGAATTATTATAGTTAATTAAAATTGAAACTAAAATTAAAACCATAAAAAAAAGCATTTTCAGTACTTGAAATAAAATAAACTTGACTGAAATAAAAAATAACTGAAATTTAAAATAAAAAATAAAAAAGGTTTTATTACAGCTTGTTGGCCAAGGCAACAGTTCTCATTTTAATTTATTTGAACTTGATGTACTAAAACAATAAACGAAAAAAATAAATAAATAAAATAAAATATATATATATATAATTATTTGTGAAATTTACCAACAATTTCTGAGTGAAAACTGTTTTAAAGTAAATCCTATACCATTTTTTCAGTGTCCTCCAACTAATATGCACCTTTTATGAACCCTAAAGGTTCATTTTTTACACATTTCCCCCCTGTAATATATAGCTTGCAATGTTGTTAATATGTTTATCTTTCCTATTTTATTTATTCAATAAATTGGGACCCCCCCCCCATGTAAGCATGTACTTGAATTCAGAGATCTGTTAGTCTTACCCATTCAGCACTTATTTAATCTTAAAAGCTAGCTAAGAACAGCATTTTTAAGCTCCAGGCTTTAAGATCAGAGAGATAATCTGACAATATTACGAATGTGGCTGCATTTATTTGCATGATATCTCTCTCCTGAAGCCTCGTCTGCAGTGACCCGGAAACCCAGGCCTTCCCACAATCCCAAGCGTGGATCCATAGCCATGGCAATGTAGCCGTGCTGCTGCTCAGGGTACATAGCAGCAGCAGCTGGTTCCAATTGCACTGCAGCGCATGGGAACAGGAGGGGGGCTCCTGCTAAATATGAGGTGCTTTAACTCTCTCGCATTGGTATTCTTTAAACTTTGGGAACATCTCTATAGGCAATATTAGCTGTATACAACTATATTTTAGTTGAGCAGATATTTATTAAAAAAAACAAAATGTGGGGAATACTATTTGTGTATCAAACATTTACCTAAGCATTTGGCTATTTTAGATTACGTTAAATTCATAGCGATGACTATGCTTATCTTGCACAATCAGGCTCCACACAAAGGGTGTGGACACCAGGGCTTCTCAGCAAGACTCCAAGCACAGCTGACAGTGAATCTGCAGATCTGAGGGGTGTTGGAAGGAGATTTAGGGGTGGGGGGAAGGTAAATAATTCATGATGTAAAAGGCAAGATTTAAAGGAGGCATGGACAGACACAGCGAGGCCTGATTCTGAGTGTTTGATGTCCACACGTTAGTGTTTTGTGGGCAGTAGCTGCAATGAACATTTAATTAAGAACATTACTACTTTGTATACAGCCTGTGTTGGAGAAGTACAACCATTATAGAAAGTAATTTTGTTATATTACTATTGATAGCAAGACAACTTAAAAAAAATCTGCATAAAAAAAACTTACAACAAATATGAGAAATGTTGCCTTGTCAACTACCTTAAGTTTAAATTGAAATACTAAAATGACTAAAACTTAAATAATTCAAACTAAAGCTATAGTAATATCAAAAAGTAATAAAAATGACAAAACTGAATTACTAAAACTTAAAAACTAAAATGAAAACTCAAATATGAATACATACTATAATAGTATATAAATAATACTAAAATAACACAGTTTTGAATCTAGAATGACACAAAAACAGATGGGGCTTTTTATTGCAAACAGAGAGTTTCAATGGATGCTTTTCAAATGAACATCCTTAGAGGAAGTGATGGCTGCACATGGCTGATGGCAGTAACATTTGAATGTTAAATACAGACACAATCATGACACTGTGATGAAATTCACTTTCAGACTCAGGGTTTCAGAGCCATTGTTCAACAAATCAAATCAGATCTGGATAAAAGAGGCATACTGTAGTCAGACTATTTGATTTATGGTCAGAATTTACCAAGCACAGCCTCAGGGAATCTTGAAAAAATAGTATCATGGTTTAAGCAGCACATGTTTTCAACATTGAGAAGTTCTTGAGCAGCAAATCAGCATAGAGTGATTTCTGCTGAAGTAATGAGGCTGAAAATTCAGCTTTGCATCACAGGAATAAAATAGAAACATTTTAAATTGTAATATTTTTCACAATATTACAGTTTTACTGTATTTTTGATCAAATACATGCAGCCTTGATGAACAAAGGAGACTTCTCGCAAAAATATTAAAAATGTTACTGACCTTTCTGAACTTTTGAATAGTATGTGGTACGAAAATATGAAGTACGAAACAATCCACCAATCATACAATATGTACTTTGAGCATTAGCATGACGATAATTTGAAGTAAAAATTCACTGTAAAAAAAATTCAGTTCTTAAAACTCCATTAGATGAGTATAAGGTCCATTTGTATCCAGCTTCAAGACTTGTCTGTTTCCATACGTTCCATGTTTGACCTCTGTAACAGTGTCACTGTTCTTGCAGGTTGAGAGTTCACTTTGACAATGAGACACAAAGCTGTTGTAGAGCTTCAAGCCTTCATCTTTCCCAATGTTGCCATGGTATTGCATCCCTTTTCCTTTTGGTTTTCCTCCAAGCGTCGCTTGCGGTACTATGAGAACACTGCCTGGTAGCTGAAGCACCGAGGTGTACTTTCCAGATTCTGTTTCACAAAGCTTCATGTTCAGCAGTGTGTTCACTGAGTAGGAAAAACAGGTGTCAATTAAATATAGCCTAGTTCAGTCCTAGAGAGCCGCAGTCCTGCAGAGTTCAGCTCCAACCCTGAAAACAAAACTCACCTGCATATAGCTTTAGTAATCCTGAAGACATTGATTAGCTTGCTCAGGTGTGTTTGATTAGGGTTGGAGCTGAACTCTGCGGCTCTCTAGGACCGACCTTGCCTACCCCTGGCCTAGTTTATATTCTATTTCAGAATTAATGCATCTATATGTTTTTATTGCAAATGTGAGACAGGAGCAACTGCACAACGTTACCCATTTTGGGGATTATATCTTCAGTTGCACCTTTGAAAAAGCAGATGTAGATAACCATTCCCCTATTAATCTGAACAATAGACAGGTCATTAGTTCGACAAAAACTAGAATTGTGGTTAAGATTAATTATTTAAATATTTTCCCGATACCTCAACCCATTCAGCTTCGCTCTCAGCATCTGGAGGTTTGACCTGCAGTCGTGCATGCAGACACTGCTGGAGAAGCACTCGCGCTTTCATGCCGTTATCTGTTCTCTCGGACATCGCTACGAAATATGCCGGAAATTGCCGATTTCAATGACAGTGATCATCAATTTAATTCCGAGATAACATAAATAATATCAGTTTATTTTGAAATGAACCATGGAACTACCGGGGGTTCCGCTTCCGCGTGAGAAGCCAAACAATATACGTCATCAAGAGTCGACAGTGCGACGCGAATTCACGGCAGCTCATGCCATCTATATTTTTGTTTAAAAAAAATTACACTGTATTTGTGATATATTATATGATTTATTCAAAGACCTAACCAAGCACTAAACCGATAGAAACGAGTGTCACATGGAAACCACAGCGGTGTCTCTGTCTTTGTTTTGTTCGTGACATTGTCTGAAATCTCGTCTCTGGGAGCTTTATAAGATGGTTAAATTACACGACAGCTACAAAAGGTTTTTGCAAATATATACATTGTCCTCAAACATTATAGGCACACCACTTTTGGCTAGCAGATTTGTTCCTGCACATCAAAATAGACATGAAATCCGCTTTAAGGTAAGTAAAATTCATTAATATGGCTATTGATTACAGGTGCCCTAATTATTAATTGTGTATAGATGCATAAACCCAACGACATTACAGACACATATTCTCCCACTTTTTTCTGTTTAGACTTCAGGTGCTGGTGAACGAGCTCTACAGGAGAGACAGAGGCAGCACATGGCCAGAGGTTTGCCAAAACAAAAGCCCATAGCTGGAGTCAAAGAGGTCATTGTTGTTGCATCAGGGAAAGGAGGGGTGGGAAAGTCCACAACAGCAGGTCTGTTGTCTTTTGCGTTCATTGACCTTTGTGTGTTTCATGCCACAATAATTTCCAATCTGTTTGTTTTACTCTTTATGGTATCAACTACCAGCATTTCTCTGAAAACCTCATTTAGTTTAATGTCTTCACAGTGAATCTTGCTCTTGGACTTATGGCTAACGATCAGGTGACATTCAGATAACCCTATCTCAGACACTGTATTGAAACCACAAAATGATTTAACTTTTTATTAGATGATTTGCCTAGAGTAATATCTTTTTTTCGTACCACTGCTGCATGTAGAGTAAATCGGTGGGTATTCTAGATGCTGATGTCTATGGCCCCTCCGTTCCAAAGTTAATGAACCTAAAAGGAAACCCTGAATTAACTGACAGTGAGTTTTGTGGCCACATGTGCTTTGTAAACAAAATATATCTTGTTTTATAAGAAAATTAGTTTGTCAGTCTGATCCTTTTTTCTTGATTTTCAGAGAACTTAATGAGGCCACTTGTGAATTTTGGAATTCCTTGGTAAGTACATGACTGATTAATAGTTATAGTGCAAAAGTGTTATTTTATATAGCCTGCTGTTCAAAAGATTTTCAAAATGTATTTAAAAGAAGTCTTTTATGCTTGCCAAGGTTGCGTTTGTTTGATCAAAATTACAGTAACAATGTAATTTAAAATGTAAATAATTCTTGTGATGTCAAAGCTGAATTTTCAGCATCATTACTCCAGTCTTCAGTGTCCTTCAGAAATCATTCTAATATGCATCTATTTGCTGCTCAAGAAACATTTCTTATGTCGAACAGTTGTGCAGCTTGTTGAAACCGACATTTTACAGGATTCCTGCAACATAAATCTCATACATAGAAGCATTAAATTATTTTTAAAAAATCTCACTGAAGATCTCACACAAATTTATTTTCTTTTATACAATGTTTAAATGTTTTAAGGTTTTACTTTTTGCTTCTCCGTCCTCTGCAGTATGTCAATGGGCTTTCTGGTTGAAGAAGTTGCACCTATTGTGTGGAGGGGTCTGATGGTGATGTCAGCTATTGAGAAACTCATTAGACAGGTGTGCAATTTGGATTTGGAAATTGCTGCTGATAATAGGATTTTGTCAAATATCTATTTTTTTTCTCAGTTGTCCTCATCTAGCACAAATAGGTGTGATTTCTTCAATAGAGTTCAATTTCCATCCATTGGCACATTTTGAATGATTGTGCATGAATTATTCTCTACCCTGGTTTCTCCTTCAGAAATCATTCTAATATGCATCTATTTGCTGCTCAAGAAACATTTCTTATTATGTCGAACAGTTGTGCAGCTTGTTGAAACCGACATTTTACAGGATTCCTGCAACATAAATCTCATACATAGAAGCATTAAATTATTTTTAAAAAATCTCACTGAAGATCTCACACAAATTTTTTTTCTTTTATACAATGTTTAAATGTTTTAAGGTTTTACTTTTTGCTTCTCCGTCCTCTGCAGTATGTCAATGGGCTTTCTGGTTGAAGAGGTTGCACCTATTGTGTGGAGGGGTCTGATGGTGATGTCAGCTATTGAGAAACTCATTAGACAGGTGTGCAATTTGGATTTGGAAATTGCTGCTGATAATAGGATTTTGTCAAATATCTATTTTTTTTCTCAGTTGTCCTCATCTAGCACAAATAGATGTGATTTCTTCAATAGAGTTCAATTTCCATCCATTGGCACATTTTGAATGATTGTGCATGAATTGAATAAGATATTTCACATAAAAGATGTTTACAGATAATCCACTAAGAGACTAATCAGCTGGCAGACTTCAGTCTGACAGAGTTTTCCATTTTTAACAAACGTTTATAGAACTGATCTGAAAAAAGATTCATGAAATCATTTTCTAATATATTCATGCATATTTTCCTGTTTTGCAGGCCGAGGCTTACAGAAGAGTTGCAGCTGCAGTAGTACGCCGACTAGCGGAGCATCCAAGATAAATGATGTCCACATTTAATGTAGTTTTGCTGACCTGAGGAAAATATCAGTATTGTATCATTGTCTCCTACTTGTTTACTCATTTAAATTGGTAACACATACCCATTAGAATATTATCATTTATGTTCTTTATTTATGCACTGACATACAGTTCATGTTATTTAGAGATTCAAATATGTAATGAAAATAAGAACTCATCGCAGTTATGATCATGTTATAAGTGCCCTAATGTAATGTCCATTTCCATGTACAAATCTCAGATGTGGATCTTTTCCCACTAGAATAGACTGACAAGTTTTTTAAATAAAAGGAAATGGGTCAAAGGGCAGGTTTTGGGCAGCTTCAGCAAAGTGTCATTCCTCATCCATAAAAATGTTCATTACAGATCTTGACCACTTGATGGCAGTGCATATGTTTTCATACATCTGCTTGTGCTTTGTTTGATTTATAGTGATAGCTAAATTAGATCTTTCACTTAAACCATGACAAATTTTCTTCTTTTGACAGTAACATGATTGGACTCTTCTGTTACTTAATTACATTTAATAAAGATAAACGGTCCTGGTCCAATAGGAAAAGTTGGATGAAGTTTTCACGGGATGAGAAAAGCAGGGTCACTTCCTGCATATTTTCACAGCTCCCTTGACTCAGCTGAAACAGCCGTATTCAGTCCACCCCTGTGGAACACTGGCCAGACAGACCAGTCTGTGATTCATCACAGCAATGAAGCTATTTTGCTTTCTTTTAGTCTCAATTGCTTAACTGTTCCCAGAAGACCGACCCTGGGGGTTTCAGCTGTACAATGACCTCAGCTGAATTTGGACAGTTTCACATTTGGCGTTATTTATTTTCTCTTTGTTTTCACGATAAAGAAAGCGTTATCCAATGACCGATGTCATTGAGCGCAGTGCTGTGACTCACATTCCCATGAGTGTATCATTGAGGTGTAAACAGCAAATAAACATCCATTCATATAGAGATGTAGAATTCACCAAAATTCTGCCTGGGATTTTTGTCCCACAAAGGGAATTTCACAACAAATGGGAGAAGACTATTCATAAATCTGATCCTAGATCAGATGACCTCCACTTATGAAACCTTATCAGCTTGTGAGACACTGCATAACATGGGCATATTCAGATTACTTAACAAGCAACATGATTGAGCATGCTTCAGGTAATTCCCAGCTGGCAAGAAACAGATTTCTAAAACAGTGTCCTTGTGGCATTCTCAGTGGCATTATAAATGCAGACTTTGCCCCATGTGGTAAATGTGGCTTATAGCTTCCACTTCCTAAGGCTATGGGGGGAAAAAATCAATAATTAAATGGTGTAGCTGTGCAGCCCAAGAGGACAGAGGGCAGTCTTATTTCTGTCTCATCTTTGATTCATGAGCAGATACTGTTAATAAGATAAGCTGACGTGCAAACAAAAGACATTTAAGGAGAAATCGTTATCTCTAAAATGAATATTGCTCAAGAATGGTCTCTTCACTGTAAATCATTCTAGTTGTGTAATGTAAAACAGCACAGTTTTTTAACCAGATCCTGATCATTATTATTATTGCAAATGGCATAAATAATTATTTAACTACGTGTGGCAATCTGCATCCTTATGTTCAGTACATGATGAAGTCTTCATGGCTTAAGTTTGGCTTTATGCCTGTAAATTGGCTGAAGTGGTGATCTGCACATGTATAATAGAAGATATATATGTATAATTGATTAAAATTATGTAAGGTGCGTGCCTTCTGGGGCCGAGGTTTTTCAAAGCGGCTTAAGTATACTGTTGGCATGTATAATAAATCTTCATTAATGCTATATCTTGAGACCTGATTCTGAGAAACATCAGAACACTTTCAGAAGAAAATGTGCAAAAAATTGGACCTTTACAGGGACAGCACAGCTTGTCACTATGGCTGTGCCTTAACTTTGTACCTTATTTACCGTTAAAAGGTTCATAGTATACCGTAAGGGTATATATTACCAGGGTTATTATAGTTAATTAAAATAATTAAATTAAAACCATAAAAAAAGCAAATAAACCTGACTGAAGTAAATAAATGAAATTTAAAAAAGGTGACTAACACTACAGACAACACAACAGATTCAAATATTAATGAAAGCTATAATAGAAGCTAAATTCTACAATAACACTGCATACTACACTGTAAAATGTTTTTTGAAGATGTAAAAAAAATATTGGATTTTTATTTTTTTATTATTGGATTTGTATTAATATTATTATTAAGTTTTACAGGAAAATACTATTTCAGTATTTCTACTTCAAATTTCACATTTAATTGAATGCTATTGCCATTTCTTTGTACTTATTTGTGAAATTTACCAGCAATTTCTATAGTGAAAACTGTTTCAAAATAATCCTACCATTTGTTTTCAGCACCCTCTAAATAATATGCATCTTTTATGAACTCTAAAGGTACCATTTTTTACACATTTCTCCCCTGTAATATATAGTCTGCAAAGTTGTTCAAATTTACCATGTTGATCTTTCCTATTTTATTTATTCAGTAAATTAGATTTTTTTTCCCTTTCATGTGTCAGTAACAAACAACTACCCATTGAAGTTCCTTTCTATACTCTCATAGGAAGCTTGTATACTTGAATTCTGGAGATCTGCAAGTCTTACCCATTCAGCACTTATTTAATTTTAAAACCTAGCTAAAAACAGCATTTTTAAGCTCCTGACTTTAAGATCATAGAGATAGTCTGACAATATTAAGCATGTGGCTGTAGTTATTTGCATGATATCTCTCTCCTGAAACCTCGTCTGCAGTGACCCGGAAACCCAGTCCTTCCCACAATCCCAAGTGTGGATCCATAACCATGGCAATGTAGCAGTGCTGCTGCTCAGGGTAAATAGCAGCAGCAGCTGGTTCCAATTGCACTGCAGCACAGGGGAACGGGAGGGGGGCGATGTATGCTTAAGGAGGCGTCTATGAGGTGCGTTAACGCTCTAGCATTGGCATTCTTTACAATAAACTTTGGGAGCATCTCTACAAGCAATATTAGCTGTATAAAACTATATTTCAGGTAGTTGAGCAGGTATTTATTTAAAAAACAACGTGGGGAATATCCTTCCTGTATCAAACATTTACCTAAGCCTTTGGCTATTTTATTTGATAGATTACATTAAATGCATAGGGATGACTGGCCTTATCTTGCACAATCAGGCTCCATGCAAAGGGTGTGGACACCAGGGCTTCTCAGCAAGACTCCAAGCACAGCCGACAGTGAATCTGCAGATCTGAGGGGTGTTGGAAGGAGATTTGGGGGTGGGGGGAAGGTAAATAATTCATGATGTAAAAAAGAGAGAGGGCAAGATTTAAAGGAGGCACAGACACATTATGAGGCCTGATGCTGAGCGTTTGATGTCCACACATTTGTGTTTTGTGGGCAGTAGCTGCACTAATGAACATAAGAACATTAATTAATGCTATATTTTGCATACAGTCTGTGTTGGGGAAGCTCGGTCATTATAGAAGATAATGCTGTTATTAGGTATTATTGATAGCAAGACAACTTTTATACATTTAAAAATAATAATAATAATAACAACCAGATTGCTACTTTTCAATGTATTGTTGGCTAAAACTAAAATTAAAGCCAAAACTATTAAACACCATTTCGGTCATTTAAATAAATTGGAAATAAAATAAAAATATAAATATTATATGAAAAACTTGAAACAAAACTGATAAATGTTGCCTTGTCAACTAACTGAAATAAGTTTAAATTGAAGGACTAAAATTACTAAAACTGAAATGAAAATCGTTCAAATTAAAGCTATAGAAATAAAATGTAATAAAAATGACAACAAAATTACTACAACTATAATTAAAATGTAAACTGAAATATAAAATAATAAATACTATAATAGTAAATAAATAATACTAAAATAACACTCTTTTGAATCCAGAATGACACAAAATCGGATTTTATTTGCAAATAGAGTTTTAATGGATGGTTTTCAAATGAACATCCATTAGAGGAAGTGATGACTGCACATGGCTGATGGCAGAAACATTTGAATGTCAAATTCAGACACAATCATGACACTGTGATAAAATTCACTTTCAGACCCACAGGCTTTTAGAGCCATTGTTCAACAAAACAGATCAGATCTGGATAAAAAAAACTGTAGTCAGACTATCTGATTTATAGTTTTAAAGCGCAGCCTCAGAGAATCCTGAAAAAAAAGTATCATGGTTTTCACAGAAACATTAAGCAGCACAACTCTTTTTTTAACATTAATGATACAAAATGTTTCTTGAATAGCAAATCGGCATATTAGGATGATTTCTGAAAGATCATGTGACACTGAAGACTGGAGTAATGATGCTGAAAACTTAGCTTTACATCACATGAATGAATTATTCTTTTAAATACATTAAAATAGAAAACATTTTAAATTGTAATATTATTTCACAACAGTTTTACTGTATTTTTGATCAAATAAATGCAGTGATGAACATGACTTCTCTCAAAAACATTAAACATGTTATTGCCATTTTTTGAGCTTTTGAATGGTATTTGCGGTATGAAAATATGTGAAGTATGAAACATTTATGACCCATTTTTTTTCTGTCTTGACCAACATGTAGGCTACTTTGAACACTTTGACAATAATATCAAGTAAAAATTCACTGAACAAAAATTCAACCTTCTAAAAATGAAAACGTATGTTTTGTGTCTTTTCTTATTAATTAGCAGTGCCAAATTTACCTGCAGTGATAAGTTAAATTTTTTAAGTTTCCAATTTTTTAAACAAAGATAACCACATGATGACAACAATATTTTTATAGACAAAACAATGATTTCAGACCCTAAGTGGTCGAATTGACCATTTGCATTTACAAAAGAAGAAACTTGACATTTGTATTGCGTCCCGGGACAGGGAGTGGCTGGCCACTGACCACAGATAGGCGTTGCCTTGGGAACAGATGCTCTCTAGACAATAGATTTGGTGAACGGCGAATCATTTTATGAAACAGAAACATGTCAAACACAAGAAGCAGCATGGGCACACCTCAGTGTATGTGTGTGTGTGACCCACCTTCATTCCTTAATCAGACCAACCCATGTCTAGTTCTGCTGGTTAGCAGGGGATCTGCCTGGCACAGACATTTATAAATACTGAAGGAGTATGTGCTCAAAAGGAATCATAAAAAAAGAAATCATAAATGTATAATAGTAAAGCAATGTGTGTGTCTGTTAAGAATAATCTAAATTTATATAAACCAAGCTTGTAAAGCACAAGAGAGGCTGTGCATATTCAAAAGTCAAAATTCAAATTTCACTGCTAACTTAAATGGTGAACAGTGTACTATAAACATTGTCCTGGGTTATCTGGGTACAAAACAAAAAACAAAGTACTGCAGATGTTTGCTAAGTTCATTGTAGCATACAATCTCTTGCTAAATGAACACCAGTGACTACCACTGACATCTTTTATTGATGAAGTAAAGGTATGATGAACTAGTTTATGATAAAAGCTGGACTCAGAAAAGATTTTAAATTTAACTTTAGACTTAATAAATAAAAACGTACAAACAGGATAAGACCGGCCTTCCCAATCTATGGTGTTTTTGTGTCATTGAAATAGCAGCTGAGCCTTCATACAAACAGACCAGGGGGCTGTTTCATAAAACAAGTTTACCAAATAAGCCAGGCTTATTTCACTTAGTCTGATTAATTTGGAACCAAATCAAGTGACAATAAGTCAGACTAACTGAAATAAGCATGGCTTCTTTTATTTGGTAAACTTGTTTTATGAAACAGCACCCAGGGCTGTTTATTTCAGTTAGTCTGACTTATTGTCAGTCGATTTGGTTCAAAATAAGTCAGACTGAAATAAGCCTGGCTTGGTAAACTTGTTTTATGAAACAGTACCCAGGTCAATAGAGCTTTAACTTCCAGCTTTAAAGGGGTCCTATTATGCTTTTTCACTTTTTCAACTTTAGTTTGTCTGTAATGTTGCTGTTTGAGCATAAAAAAAGATCTGCAAAGTTACAAAGCTCAAAGTCCAATTCAAAAGGAGATATTTTATTTAACAGAAATCACTTTTCAAAAACTACAACGAACGACTCGTTTGGACTACAATGCATATTTTCCGGGATTTGTGATATCACAAATATTGACCAATGGGACGAGACCTGGTTGAGCTGCACTAGAGAAGGCAACGAGTGTCATCACTATGTCGGAGACACGCTAGCTTTCCCAAGGCAGACAAACTTATAGTGGTTACAATCATCCGGGTTTAAATCGCGCTCAAATTGATTTGATTTTGACTCAAAATTTACACTGAAGCTCGCAGGCAGCTATGGTAAGAGGCGTGACATTTCCCGACCAGGCGTCGAGTGCTGCCAATCACAACACACACTGGCCCAGCTAACCAATCACAGCACATTTCGTATTTCAGAAGGCAGGCCTTCATTTGAAACAGGAACTATTCGAGCCGTTCATGCCAGACTGAGGAGAGAGGTGTTGTAATAATGTAAAATATGTGAAAATAATTTGTTTTTCGAACAACCTAGTATAAGAGCCAAAACAAAATCAAGACTTTGTAAAAGAGCATAATAGGACCCCTTTACACAACTAGTTTTTTAACCATGTAATATAACATATTTCACAATTTTTAAAAGATATTTAAAAATATCACTTAGCTATTTAAAAATAAAAACAGTGCCTTATTTGAAAACATACATAATTTGTAAATGGTACTAGTTGAGAAAAAAATATATATAAATATATATAAATTAATTCACTGAGTGATTAAAAATCACTGAGAAATGTCCAAATAAATAAAACATCCAAAAACTCCAACCTTGGAGCAGTTTTAGTAAATCTCAATCCAAAAGGCTACTACAACCAATATGTAAATATAGCCTTATAACAGATAGATAGATAGATAGATAGATAGATACAGAGTTATAGTAAATGGAGAGAGAGAGAGAGAGAGAGAGAGAGAGAGAGAGAGAGAGAGAGATTGACATTCAAACTGGGAAGGCTCCTAGAATAACTAATCATCAATCTATTCCCTAATTCATAATTTGATCTCTAGAGACTAGAGCCTCTTTTCATTAGTTAGCTCTGATGGTGTAGTATTATTGCACTGGGAGACTGTGCTCAGTAGATGCTGACTGTGTTTAAATGTGTATTGAGAATTGGGGGAGCTCAGAGAGAGAGAGAGAGAGAGAGAGAGAGAGACCGTCGCCATTACTGACTGGAATGAGAGGGGAGGGGATGGCTCTCCGATTACACGCATACCACTCTTAATGCTAGAAAACACTGAAAACAACCACTTTTGGGGAAATTTCGCCGATTATTCCAACCGCTCACGGGAAACGCGACAAAACTGTGATTTGTTTCGGTATCGCATGAGCAGAAATTAAAGGAAATAGTTGGAATGCCTCCTCCTATCTGTGGTGTCTGGAGCTGGGAGCGACCATGTTAGGTAGGGGAATGTACACGGAGTATGTGACTTTCCAGCATGCTTTTTGTCGTTTGCTTCACTGAATTTGGTTTAATGTGTGATTTATTTCCAAGTCTAGGCGGTAGTTGTGTAGCTTTATGTAAATGCACAGATTTGTCTGTCTCGCTTACAGTGCGTTATGTCGGTGTCACACTTAACTAGCCCTGGCTAACTGGGAAGCTAGCAAGCAAAGGAAGCATATAATGCCTTGTTAGAGGCAAGGCCCGTGTCGATGCGAATACGAATAAGCATATTAACACATACTAAACAGATCTAAATCGCCGTGTTATTTAATGCAAGAGCGTGTGCGTATTGATTGTCTTGTGATAAAACTATTCTGATGTGAAATCAAATTCCTGGGATTCAAATGGAGTGGACGCTTGTGGGGTTTGAAGTAAATGATGCGCAAATTCTTGGCAATTTGGAAGCCACATTTAGCAATAATTCTCTCGACTAGTTGTGGGAATCGTCGTTTGCACATCTGATCGCAGTGTGGCTCGTAATAGCGCTTCTGTTCGTTATTCCTTCTCACCTTCAGCAGATGCTTGTGTCTGCTTTACATCCTCGCTTAGAAATACAGCCCACCGTCGTTAAGAAACGCGTCTCGACATTGATGTCCTATGTTTCCGTGATTTAACGCGCGTGAAGTCCTGATGTCTCATAAATGCGGTCATGCATGACATCCACCTCAATACAAAGGGATATTTCGGCCAAAATGAAATTTCTGTCATCATTTACTCCAGTCTTCCCACGGTTATGGAAGAACTGAAAAAATCTGAGACTGAGAATGATAAAAAGTGTTTTCCCTACCCGAAATTACTAACATCTTAAAATTCATGAGCATTTTTAAACTGAATATGCAGTTTGTAGTCATGTTAAAATTGTGCGATATTTCATCATATAGGCTAGGTATTGATTTTTGTGTAGAGTGATTCGATTGGGTTGTTCTTTTGAGTCGGTTCTTTTGAATGAATCGGTCAAACTGGTTCACGAAATGTTTGAAAGATTCATTAGCAAATCGATGTGAATCTAAATGTCCTTATACAGTACTTATAAATGACTGAAAAAGACCTGGTAATGTATTGATCAAACAATGTATGCCTTTATTTCTTCTGTGGAACAAAGAATGGCAGTTTTTACCAGTTTTTATCATTTATCAGTTACTTTCATTATGTGGAAAACAGATGCAATAAAAAAAGTGACTCAGGCTGTACATTCTGGCTAAGATCTCCTTTTGTGTTCCACTGAGAAAGAAAGTCATACAGGTTTGGAACGACACAAAGATGAGTAAATTATGACACAATTTTCACAAATGTGAATCTTTTAAAGACACATCATGCCAAATAGGCTTGTCGCAATAATCAATATATAGACTTATCGTGCAATATGTGTGCATGACCTAAATCATTTTTGGTGATGCAATATATCGCCCATTATATTTACTTAAAAATGAATGTCACCATGTTTTGTACGTTCCACTTGCGCCTGTGTCTTTTGCAGCTTCTCGTGCATTAAGTGGTGTAGTCATGAGGTGCTAGTTCAAATTTAAAAAATGCTTATACAAAAAAAAGTTTAATCTGCAGATATGGCCTTGTTTAGGGATCTGTGCCTTTGTGCATATGGACATCTGACTGCTAAGTAGTGATTGTGTTTTTCAGCAATAGTGTGCACCCTTAATTTACAGAGAAAAGAAGGTCAGGGAAAAATCTGTAGATGGAAAAATCTCCATACAAGTTCTTTGTGCAGTTTTCTTTTTTTCTACTTTGCACTTTCTGTTAGAAAATGTTTTACTGTTTATTCAGGTTTTTTAAGGTATCTAATATTTTGATACTTAATTTCCATGATCTAAATATTCTTAAAAATTAAAAGTTTGTTGTCATTTGGAAGTGTGTAGGCCTTCTTGCATTATTATGCTGTTAGGTTATTATTATATATTCAGTGGCATAAAATTGGCTTTAAAATGACAATAATATCACTCATCGCAGTTATTTCTGGGGCAATATATAGCACAACAAAAAGTTGTTATCATGACAGGCCTACTGCCAAATTCAAAAGTGGTTCTAGTTATGCTTTTAAGAGCCAACACTGAATTGAATTGCATTTATAAGATATTTTCTTGCAGTTGTTTTGTGTTTATCATGAACTTAATGCTCTTGGAGTGTAAATTAGCCAATTTGCTGGCTTATTCCTACTGACAGATGCATTTGTTTGTTACTACAAAGCTTGTCACTGCAGATGACAAGCATAGCTTGCATATTTTCTAAAAACACTGGAGTACATGCAGTAAACGCATATTACAGTGAAAGCGCTAGTGCCACAGTGTCAGTACTCCTACTTATGATAAATGAATGCATTGAAGATGTGTGTCACATGTGGATTGTTGAGATAGTTTTGTAGCCTGAGCAGTTGTGGTAGTGTTTGCAGACTTCAAATATAAAAAGGGTAGTCAAAATGCAAATGCATTGGCAATAATATTTCATAATAGTATTGTTAGTGTCATGCTTGAATTCTTAGATATCAGTAATGATGCATACTGTTATGTTGCGTATTGTGAGTCATCATTTTTTATTGTACTTGTTTGTTTTGTATTGTGATTGTGCCTATGTTGTCATCTGACTTATTAAATTCAGTATGATAAGTGTTTGGCTATTGAAAACAAAACTTTACACTTCTTCTTATTGTTGACTAATTTAATATTTTTTTATTGCAGGAAGGTGATAGGAGAGGAAAGAGTCGTCCGGGTCAGATGATCAAGATTAAAGCTACATCGGCTCATGCAAAGTGAGAAATGGAAATGCGTCTGCACTAGCAAATGGAAGTACGTGCTTGCCTGGCCGGCATACTTTGCTTAGTGTAACAAGCAATGAGAGGGGCAATATAATGGCCAAGAATAAGGAGCCCCGTCCGACATACGCTATCAGTGTCGTCGGACTTTCAGGCACTGAGAAAGAGAAGGGCAACTGCGGCGTAGGTAAATCCTGCCTATGCAACAGATATGTGCACCCCAGTGCGGACTGCTACTACTTGGAGCACACTTCTGTGTTGAGCACAATTGACTTTGGAGGGCGCGTGGTGAATAACGATCATTTCTTATATTGGGGTGAAGTGTTACATCGAGGGGACGATGGCCTCGAGTGTCGAATCCAGGTCATTGAGCAGACTGAGTTCATTGATGACCAAACTTTCTTGCCTCATCGGAGCACAAACCTGCAGCCTTACACGAAAAGGGCTGCAAATACGAAGCTTCAGTCTGCTGAGAAGCTGATGTACATTTGCACAGACCAGCTTGGGTTGGAACAGGATTTTGATCAGAAGCAGATGCCTGATGGCAAGCTGAACATCGATGGCTTTGTGTTGTGTATAGATGTAAGCAAAGGATGCAATAGGAAATTCGACGACCAGATGAAATTTGTCCACAGCCTTCATTCTCAGATTTCCAAGGCGAAAAAACCCATAATCATCGTTGCAACAAAATGTGACGAATGTGTCGAGCAATACCTGAGGGAGGTGCAGACGTTTGTTACAGGTAAAAAGAATCTCATGTTGGTGGAAACATCAGCTCGAGCGTCTGTGAACGTGGAACTCTGTTTCAATGCTCTGATACAGCAGATGGACAAAACCCGAGGAAAACCCAAAATCATCTCTTATTTGGAAGCGTACAAATCCCAGAGACTATTAGTAGCTTCAGTTTCAGACAAGTTTGAAAAGCTCATCGTTCAAACTGTCCGAGATTATCACACAAGCTGGAAAATTGTGAGCAATAAATTGAAAAGCCACCCAGACTATGACGAGTACATCAACATCGAAGGCACCAAAAAGGCTAGAAACACCTTTTCGAAGCACATAGAACAGCTGAGACAAGAGCATATCAAGAGGCGGCGTGAGGATTACCTTACAAGTCTGCCAAAAATTCTTAATAAGTTGCTGAACAACCTGGAGGAAATTGAGATGCTGAGTTGGACTGAGGCTCAGAGCCTTATGAAGAGCAGGCCTGAGTTTCAGTACTGTTTCATTGAGTTAGAACAAACGCCGTGGTATGAGACAGACCACCTCGATAAAACCGACGACAGAAGAGTGCCCTTCGATATCCTCAAAACCATGGAAGGAGAGAGGATTTATCAAAACCACATACAGCATTTAATATCTGACAAGAGGCGTTTAGAGATGAAGGAGAAATTCAAGAAGACGCTGGAGCGAGTGCATTTCATTAGCCCCGGCCAGCCGTGGGAAGAGGTCATGTGCTTTGTCATGGAGGACGAGGCATACAAGCACATCACCGAATCAGATCGCAGAGATGTTTACAGTCGGCATCAGCAGGAAATAGTTGAAAGGGCCAAAGAGGAGTTTCAGGAAATGCTGTTTGAGCATGCAGAGCTGTTCTATGACCTCGATTTGAACGCGACCCCGAGCTATGACAAAATGAGTGAGATTCATGCCGTGCTTAACGAGGAACCTAGATACAGAGCTCTCCAGAAACTCGCCACTGACAGGGAATCACTTTTACTGAAACACATCGGGTTTGTCTATCACCCCACGAAGGAAACATGCCTCAGTGGCACAGCCTGCATCGATCTCAAAGTCGAGCAAGTCCTCGCCAAACGGCTGGTTCAGCTAGATCACGGCCGCTCGAATATCTACTACAACAGTGCCAACATTGATAAGGTTAACTTGTGTCTCGTGGGCAGAGAAGGATTGGCGCAGGAGCTCGCAAATGAAATCCGAGCTCAGTCCACTGATGATGAATACACCCTTGATGGGAAAATCTATGAATTAGACCTTTTGCCTGTGGATGTCAATTCCGGCATGCTTTTGAACCATTCCTGGATATCGACTTTCAAGCCCCATGGGTTCTTTTGTGTCTTCAGCTCTATAGAGTCGCTTAATTACATCGGTGACCGCGTAAGCCGGATCCGAGCTGAGATTGCCCAGAGCAGAAGGGATAGGTATAGCCAGCCGGTGCCATTCATTCTCATTCTAGCAAATCAGCGTGACAGTGTTGGCAAAAACATGCCTATTTTGAGGCATCAAGGCCAACAGCTTGCAAATAAGCTACAGTGTACTTTTGTAGATATACTCTCCGGCACTTTCCCCAGAAAGTTTAATGAGTCTCAGATAAAACAGGCCCTCAGAGCGGTGTTGGAGGGATTGAAGCACAATTTCGACATGATGAGCCCCATGCCCTCCATTAAGGATCTGTCGGAGACAGATTTGCGGATAGTCATGTGTGCCATGTGTGGAGATCCGTTCAGCGTGGATCTCATTCTCTCACCGTTCTTGGACTCGCATTCCTGCAGCGCCGGACAGCCTGGGCAGTGCAACACATTGATCCTTGACAAAATCATCGGGGGTATGCGCAGACGCATACATGTCACTGTGCTCTCCTACCACTCCTCCATTGGAATCAGAAAGGACGAATTGGTGCATGGGTACATTCTTGTTTACTCAGCAAAACGAAAGTCTTCCATGGCTATGCTGAGGGCGTTCCTGGCTGAAGTCCAGGATGTCATTCCAGTTCAACTGGTGGCCATTACGGACAGCCAAGCGGACTTCTTCGAGAACGAGGCGATAAAAGAGCTAATGACTGAAGGTGAGCACATTGCCACAGAAATTACGGCCAAATTTACCGCTCTCTACTCCTTGTCCCAGTATCACAGACAGACAGAAGTTTTCACGCCATTTTTCAACGAGGTCCTCGAGAAGAAGTGCAACATTGAAAGCTACTTTATGTTCGATAATGGCAGGGACGGAACAGGCACCGGAGAAGACGTCTTCCCGCAGTCACCTCATAGCCATTCGCCTGCCTACCAGTATTACCCTGACTCTGAGGACGATGGGGAGGGACCGCCACCTTACAGCCCTATAGGCGATGATGTGCAGCTGCTGCCCAATCCTAGTGAAAGGAAGTACAGAATCGACCTGGAAGGAAACGAGTACCCAGTTCACAGCACACCTCTTGGTGATCACGAGCGTAACCACAAAGTGCCTCCCCCGGTAAAACCCAAGCCCAATGTGCTGCCCAAGCCCAACGTTAAAAAGCTGGATCCCAACCTACTGAGGACCATTGAAGCTGGAATGAGGACCTCCAGGTGGACACGTGGTCCAATGATGGGTCACGGCGATGACCTTGAAGCATCTGATAACTATGCAGAGCCGGCCGACACGCTTCTCAAATCAAAAGGCTTCAGTGAGGACATCTATGCCGTACCGGAAGACGCACACAGCAGATCTGGCAGGATCCGCAATTCGTTCGGCGGACTCGCTTTGCACGGGGATGAGGAGAATGGCTTTGATTCCATGTCTAAGTCTCAGGGTGGCAGAAGGCCTTCTAAGTACAAACATCGTTCCAAGATCCTCTTCAGCAAGACAAAAGCTTATCATAGACGAGTGCACTCGGATGTCAGTGATGATGAGTCGGGGCCTGCTACGCAGAAGAAGAAGAAAGGAAGGGGCAACCGAGGAAGTGAAGAAGATCCACTTCTCTCACCAGTGGATCCTTGGAAAGGAGGGATAGACAATCCAGCCATCACATCGGACCCAGAGCAGGATGATAAGAAAATGAAGAAAAAGAAACCACCAAAGACCAAGGAACCCAAAAAGGTAAGCCACTACTTTTCAATTACCTAGAGAAATCTAAAGTTACTTTAGTAGTTTAATACCACTGTTAAATCTTTAGCAAATCTCAAAATGTATATTCACTTTTCATACTGTATATTATTTTGTAATGCCTAAATTCAGTTTAAAATTATACGTTTTAGTTTTTAGATTGTGTCATCAGCATGCATTGTAGTGATCGTGTTATTGTAATTTTTTTCTTAACAGACAAAGTCAACAAAGACCACAAAGCCATTGTATCCACCAACTCGTAGAAATTGGGAAAGCAACTATTTTGGGGTGCCTCTTCAGAACTTGGTCACACCTGATAGGCCCATACCTCTGTTCATTGAGAAGTGTGTTGACTACATTGAGCGCACAGGTACGTTTCTTGTTTTTGTAAAGCTGGTTCACTAAATAGCATCCGAAAATGTCGAAATGCTTCTATCAGATCTCCGGTTTAAAGGCTGTTTGAGAATTTAAACTTTCTTGTGTGAGTTTACTAGCATAAAATGATTTATGTTTGTCATTTTTGTCCATGGCATTTTTCATTTAGTAGGTTGCAGCTTTAGGAACATTTGTTAACAATTTGTCTTTCCTGGTCCTGAGATACTTTACTGAAAATTGTACATTTGTGCGTTTCATGTTGCTTATTTTGTGAGCCTGATACAGTCCATATTTTAAAGCACAGGAAATTCTGCATGCGGTTCAAATACTATCAATGAGTAAATTAATGAAATCCATTAATCTGAGGTAATAAATTCTGACACAACAGGAAGTTGACGGGCAGGGGTGGAGGGAAGTCCATCTGGTAAATGATTGAATGGATTTTTATGGCACGTGTTATAATTATCTAATTTTTCCCAGAGCACTGTGTTCAGTTAGATTGTGGTTTGCATTTTCATGGACTCTGCAAATGCTGTGTAAACACTGAGACCCGTCACATATCTTAGCCACGTGGTGAGTTAACATCATTTCAGGACATGCTGACCATATTTGGACTCGAACAAAGTCCGCTTCATATGCTTAAAGCAGTGATAGAGGCCCTTTAACTGTGCCTGTTTGTTTGGTTACAACATGCCCTTCAGTAGCTTGTTCTGTAACTGTGTTCAATGGAAACTCTGACTAACACGGCTGTCAATAAGCCCAGCCGACCCATAATATAGCTTGAGGTTTCATGAGCGAGTAGGTGACACCCACATACTGCCGTTCAGGTTGGTTGTGGCTATAGATCAGTGAAACTCATGCATAGATGACATGCACTGATGTGGTTTCTTGAGGAAATGATTAAACTGCAGTTTGTGGTTTTTATGGTGTGTACTGGAAGTGGGCAAAGTGTCTGTGGTGAGCGTAATACTAGGTCAATTTGCAGGTTGAACTGGTTTTGCTTTGTGTATGTGTGGCCGTACATACATGAAGCGTATATGTGATGATCCGAAACACTTTTTTGCTGATCTTATGTTTAGATCTCGCATAGTGCTGTGTCCACAGTTAATGTGCAGGACGATTGATTTTGTTGGTAAGTGGCTTGATTCTGTATGTGACATGCAGGTTTGTAGACCATAGGGAAACATTTAGCTTAATAAATTTGGTATAATTCATGGGGAGACAAGATGTTAAAATTCTGTTTTCATATCGCTGATGATATATAGATATTGAAATTATGCACAATTTTGTCTAAAAAAATAAAACTAAAATCATGCATTTTAAAGGCTATAGGTGAATTTAGGCATCACAACATGTACAATTGTACAGATGTACTATTAAAATGATTTAATGATTTATTTAATTATTTCATATTCATTTTTGAGATTTTCTAAAGATTATCTTTAGGGGTTCACAGTATTCAAATTCTACCAATAATCTGATTTGTTATTCTAAAGTTAACAGATCGAGAACAGATTAATGGACAATATAAAAATGTTATGCAGTTCTGTTAAAAAAGAGTGAAAATTAAAATTAGGCTACAAGTTAATTTAACAATATAATATACAGTACAAAAAATAAATATTTACTAAAGCTTAAATTTAAGTGTTATAATTAAAGTATTTTTAAGATTACCTTTAAGTGATTGTTTGATGATGAAATGCAAATGTAAAAATAGAGGCAATGAGCATTAATAATTAACTGTCCAATAGCATCCGATAAATGTCCAATGTTGACCAGTACCGCTACATTAAGAAATATAAAAAATATACAGTATATATTCAATATTAGTAGTCAATATTAATTTTTATTATATTTGAACTACCCCTTTAAAATAAAGCTGTTTTATTGACTGTGGCTGGATCTGGGCCTTTTTTTGGTTCCTGTGGAATAGGATGAGATGGCACAATGTGCCCATGGCTGCGTCTGAGCATCGCAGGGCTCTGTTTAAGAGCTTTTTGAAAGCATCTTGCCTCAAAGAGCTGTGCAGATGAAAAGGCTCATCAAACACCCTGCCCCCCAAGCCAAACGCTCACTCCCTCCCATTTATGCCCCCCTATCTCGCTCTGTACTGCATTGTGAAACCCAGAGGAAATGATAATACTTGACTCTCTTTTTTTTCTGTGGTCAAGAACAAGTAGTCCAACAATCCACTCCTCCAAACATGGTGTATGCACACACACAGCCCTTTATTTCTCGTGGCCCATCCGTTCTGAAAACCAAGACCCTGCGTTAAAAACTGTACTGAGAAAATGGACTTTATGGATGTTTCCTAATTGACTTTCATGGCTCATTTAGGCCTGGATGCTTCATTTATCCATCAGAAGAGTACCCCCATTGTCATTTCCTCCTTGCAGGGCTTCGCAGTAATAACCCCTTCTGTGTGAAACATTATGGATGTTTAGATATTTTTATGAGACACTTAACTATGAAATAAACCATGAACTCAACAGACACGGGGGAAGTACGATCAGAAAAAAATCGTTGCAGCAGTTCCCAGAAAATATTTCCAAACCTTGAAGAGGACGACCATATTCATGAGGCCTACATGAATGTTTAAATCAGCTGACCTCAAAGCGGAATCTTTGTTTTTTTACCGTGACGTGCTTCTTCTATCCAAATGAAGGAATTTTGTGCCAATTTTGGAAATGTTCCAACAAACAGGATGCAAATTAGGTGCGTTTTAGTTGGCTTGATGTGTTCCTTGCGGGTGCAGCGGTGCGTTAAACAGCTCTGTGGAAAGGAGGTAATTTACACACAGTCCTTTCTTGTTTAATTTTGCATGTTTGAATTGTTTAAAATGGTTGTGCAATACAGTTGTAACATTAGCTAATTATTCATACAACAAAGCATTTCCTGGAAATATTTAATATTAATGTTACAACATTTCCAGTAAATGCTTTGGTATATAAATAGTCCCAATACAGTTAGTTGTTTAGTAATATTCCAATTTGTTAATATTTCAAATGATATCTTAATATCCATCTAATTAAATTTGAAACATTTATTATTTATTTAAAGAATGCATTTTACTGTATATATCAAACTAACTGGAATTGTAATATTAACTTATTAGCATTTGCAAGAAATATTTTAGTATCAACTAATTGGAGTTGGAATATTAAATAATTACTTATGCAACAAAGCATTTCCTGAAAGAATATTGGAATAAAAATTAATTGGAATTAGAATGCTAATACCCAACTAACTGGAATAATAACTAATTATTTATTTATTAGACTTATAAGTGCATTACCGCCACCTATCTCTCAAGTGGACCATTGACACTCCTAATTGAGATTGTAGATAGAGTGTCAATGGTCCATTTGAGAAATAGGTGGCGGTAATGCACTTCTAAGTCTGCGATCCGCCGTAAAGCAAGAAAAAGAAGATGGCGCCTCACGCGCCTGCTGTTGAGAATGCATTCAGGAGGACGCGCGCCTCTCAGGGCAGTTCGAACTGTTCGGACATTGCGTGAATCAAGAGGTAAAAAACTATATAAATACTGTTCAGTTTCTTGCACAGACCGATCGTGTTGTGTCTTTACACATCAATGTATCATCACGAGCCACAGGGTTTAATTTGGTTTTGTTTGTGTATGTTTTTTTTTTTTACTCTCAAAGTCGTGATTCCCATTCACCTCCATTATAAGACTGACAGACTGCAACGGTTTGCGTTTAAAATCTTCGTTTGTGTTCTACTGAAGAAACAAAGTCACCTACATCTTGAATGCCCTGGGGGTAAGCAGATAAACATCAAATTTTCATGAAATATCCCTTTAAATGCAAATGCGCTGCTGCTCCGCGCCCCTTTTTCCAGAATAGAGCTGTGCCATTACAGCTCGTACCTGCTACAAAACATCTGTTTTGGTTCTGATTATCATGTTTATTGCGCTGAAATCATGCGTTTTAAACCATATTAGTTTAAACATCTGAAATACGGTTTTCTGAGTGCATAAGGACAGAAAGCGGATGTCACAGCATGGGAGTACTAAACTAAGTTCTCATTCACACACAAGTTTACGTTAAAAACACAAGTTACAAAAACAGTCGGTTATGTCTGTGAAGGTAAACAGCTGGGAAATAAATCGCATGTTTTTTTTTTTTAGATCTGTGTGGCAGCAGCAATATGCAGTAAATAAATCAATAAATCCTCTGCTCTCGTCTCCACTGAGGCTGGGACTCTAAATAGTGTTCTGTGCTCATCTAAGGCAGAACAATTAGCAAGTTTTGCTCAAACTTTCGCCATGGCGTTAGAACTGGTACACCGTTGTCGCTTGCAAAATCAAAATGATGGCGCCATGGGTGGAAACTTAGAGAGTAAGGGGCGGTAATATTGTAATGAGATCCCTTTGCAACATCACTAGGGAAGCGAAATCAGACGCGCTAGTTTTTTCAGACACTTGCAGAAAAAGGCTTACCAAAACAAAGTTACTGGGTTAATCTTTTTCATGTTTCCTTTGTTGGTAGATGCACCGGGGACCTGATTATAGCACTTAAAACCTGGAAAAGTCAGATTTTCATGATATGTCACCTTTAACTCAAAATGGAATAACTCGGGTGGGCCGCCTCTGCAGCAAAGACACCAATACCATAAAATGGCAGTTGCTCCCCAGCAGTAGGCTATTGCAGAGGCTTCTGGCCCGAGTTTGAATGTGATATGAATGCTGCAAAAGCTTGACAAGCAGTATGAATTGCCAGGAAATCTCAGAAATTGCAGTTCCCGGCCTATGTAGCCAAATTAAAGATGTCAAGGTTTAAAGAACCTGACTTGGCCAATACACATGTGTGATCAAGCACAGATGTTGCCCCATACGCGAGCTTAACAATACATTACCTCACCAATGACTGGATGCTACCAAGTGTGAAATAAGAGTCGCTTGCAAAATCAAAATGATGGCGCCATGGGTGGAAACTTAGAGAGTAAGGGGCGGTAATATTGTAATGAGATCCCTTTGCAACATCACTAGGGAAGCGAAATCAGACGCGCTAGTTTTTTCAGACACTTGCAGAAAAAGGCTTACCAAAACAAAGTTACTGGGTTAATCTTTTTCATGTTTCCTTTGTTGGTAGATGCACCGGGGACCTGATTATAGCACTTAAAACCTGGAAAAGTCAGATTTTCATGATATGTCACCTTTAACTCAAAATGGAATAACTCGGGTGGGCCGCCTCTGCAGCAAAGACACCAATACCATAAAATGGCAGTTGCTCCCCAGCAGTAGGCTATTGCAGAGGCTTCTGGCCCGAGTTTGAATGTGATATGAATGCTGCAAAAGCTTGACAAGCAGTATGAATTGCCAGGAAATCTCAGAAATTGCAGTTCCCGGCCTATGTAGCCAAATTAAAGATGTCAAGGTTTAAAGAACCTGACTTGGCCAATACACATGTGTGATCAAGCACAGATGTTGCCCCATACGCGAGCTTAACAATACATTACCTCACCAATGACTGGATGCTACCAAGTGTGAAATAAGATATGTACCAGAGAAGCTCATAGCTGAATGGCTTCAGTATGCTTTGGCAGACTGGGTATTAGATTAGCAGAAAATGTCCTGCATAAGCATGGATAGCCAACAGTTCTCAGCCGGACGTGCGGAACTGTTTTGATGAATGAAGAGAAAGGCGTAGAGTTAAGCGCGAGTATTTGTGCAACAATTAATCAGCTGACTAATATTTCATGATCACGACAGCGCTAGGCTGAAAGGGTCATAAGTGTGTTTACTGACAATCTCTAAACCATCATTCTGCAATAGTGCACTGTTTTCCAAGAACGCTTGATGGATTGTGACAGGGAATGGGACAGGATTGTTTACAGCTTGTTGATGTTTCCTCTCAAGGTCTATGTTTTAGTTTATTTACTTATTATAATACTATATGCTGCACGGTTTTTACTGTATAACAAATCATCGGAGAGAAATTTTGTAAATACTGCGTTTTAAATGGCAGGCCAAAAAATGCCTTTCACACATGCATCAGAAATGCAGTCTGAAATGCCTAGTAGATTGCAGCCTGTATGTGTCTATGGTAGGGATGCACGATATATCGGCCACCATATCGGTATCGGCCCATATCGGCTCATTTTTTCTGTTATCGGTATCGGCCTGATAAGAAAATTTGGCCGATATCTTAAAGCCGATAAATAATGCATTATTTCCTTCAGAGACACTTCAGATGCGCGCTGTTCGTTTGCAGCCTTTTGTGCAATTGTACATTGTAATATTGTGTTTATTTGATGTATATCTGATTTATCTCATATAGAATGCGTTTGGTTAAGTTAAAAGAGCGCTTCAGTTTACCGGTGATCGTCTTTAGCTCAGCGCACGCAGCTCAAACAGCAGTGCACAACATTAATAACTATGATTGGGAATGTCGTGTATATAACATTCTAATGAGAACATTATTATAATAAAACGTTGTGCATTCTTTGGGTTTAGTTGCTGTGTTTCAGCGCGTTGTTATGGGAAGAGCGCATCCACAACAGGATCACACATTCTGACTATAGCATGCAATAACTGCGTCATTTTGTACATATATAAGTTGTAATATTATGTTTATGTTGTATTAATATTAATCTCAGGATGCATTTCCTTGAGTTAAATAAGCTGCCAGCAAAACGCTTCAGTTTACCGTGTTCATTCAGCTCTTCAGCTTCAGCTTGAGCTGCAGCTCAATGGCTGCTATTTAAAACAGTGGTATTAATTTGTTACTTTTTCAAAATCATTGATATATTATTAATAACAACAACCACTTGTATTTTTCTCTTATTATTTTCATCAACAATATGGTTTAGTAATTAAAATCATTTAATTATTGTCCGTGCAGAGGCTATTCCGTTTTATTGATCTATGGCGCATTCATTTTGATTCTTTACATGTGTAATGATGTCCAGTGACTTGTTTGCATTATTTATGCATAATTTTATTTATTTGTAAGGCTTTTTTATGACTAAATTTGGTAATGGGAGAGTAAAAATATTTTTTAAACGTACACCGTTCAAACTAGGCTGCTTATGTTGAAGTGTTTGGGATGTGGCTTTTAATGATGAGACCTTTTTTGTAATCAGGCTCTCAAAAAGTATATAACAATTTGGATATAGATTTATCGGCCAACATATCGGTTATCGGCTTTCAAAAATAAAGAATAATCGGTTATCGGTATCGGCCAAAATTTTCATATCGGTGCATCCCTAGTCTATGGCTGTGTTTCAAAACCAGTGAGCTGCCTAGGCAGACAGCAAACATGCAGTATGCAATTTTTAGGCTAGGTCTTTGGCTGCAATCTTTGTACATCTCACCTTTTCAGGGCATCCGCATTGGCGACCAGGTCACAAAAGCAAAATGCTGTGCAGGAAAAGGCAGGAGTCAGCCTTTTCACAAGTCTTTAGCTTTTTAGCCCTGCTTTTCAATACAGTGCAGCTTCCTCTCAGTCATAGGGATTACTTAACTCAGTAGGGAATAATTGTCATGGCCTATTTCTGCGGTTTGAGACCTAGTGCTGTGGAGTATCAGATCTCAACTTGATGCATTGTATTTTAAACGAGGAAGTAGCTCAATCTTAATATTTAGCTACCATGGTACTATAGTATAGATATTTCAGTTGTTGTTGCTAAAAAATCATCATAGATTTAATTTGTGATTTAATGTAATTCAGATTATTAGTTTTATTCATTTGAAACTTTGAGAAATTAAAAAAATATATATTTTGGTCACTATTTAGTTTACAATTATTATTATTTTGGTACTGTTTGGTTAGTTTCTTGTTTTGATGACAGTGGTGGCTAATAAAGTATTTTTGTAGTATTTTGGTGGAAACCAATGGTATATGTGGTTATGGTATTTTTTTTGTTGCGGTATTATTAATCTGCTGATGTCATGCTTTTGTTTGCTTGGAATTTTTTGGCTGTTATTTCTAGGGGGTTTAAGGTCTAATTTTTTTTAATGGAACAATATTTGAAACTTTAGAGAAAATGAAAGAAAAAAAAAAAACTTTACATTTTTGTTATATCATATTTGAAACATCAGGCCTTTACGCCCCATATAATATGATATTATAGTGCCTTGTGAGAATATGGAGCTGACAGTGGAGTTTCCCTCCTGATGACTCTAGACATGCACCTTGCTGGAGGCTTGCAAAAAGTTTTGATGACTTTGGCTTTTTCCTCCTTTGACACATCAAGGTCTCTGGCGAATGCTTAGCAATAAGTGTCCTACAACGCAAAGTCCTGTTGTTCCCCTTGGCCTGCTACTGCTTGTCGTGCTTGAGGGGAGAGGATGTCAGAAGCTCTTGGCTTTGACAGGCTGTCGCCACACATCAGCCAGTGCATCTAGACTCAGGAAGTGGCTTAGAAAAAGTAATGAAGGGGAGGGCGATGATGCCAGAAGCTCTGGGAGTTTGTCAGAAAGCAAGAATGAAGCTTATGTACTTGAAGAATTTGCTAGCAGAACTTTTTAAGCTCCCAGTATGCCTGATGGTTGTCGTTTAGGGCTACTGTCCATGCTCACTTCACCATGCTGGTTTAAAACATCTAATTGGAAACTGCTAAAACATGAGTTATGTTCAGAATAGGGGTGACCCCGAATAGTCTAAGATTCGATGCTTCGATAGGAGGAGCCTGATTTGGCTACCAATCTCAGTCGAATATTCGCAGAGGTGTTCTGATCATGCCATTTTGGCTATATGGGGGTGCTCAATGTCGGATTTCACATAGAACTTCTGGTTTTTCTCCCATTAAGTTAATATACAGCCTATTAAGATAATGCTGTAAATAAGTATCTGAAAAGACGTTAATATTTTTAACGTGCATGAATAAATCCAACCACCCCTATAGATTTAAGTTTCACTTTCCTTTCTCTAAGCCATAACGGAGAGAGGAGTAGCTATCATGCCATTTTGGCTATATGGGGGTGCTCAATGTCGGATTTCACATAGAACTTCTGGTTTTTCTCCCATTAAGTTAATATACAGCCTATTAAGATAATGCTGTAAATAAGTATCTGAAAAGACGTTAATATTTTTAACGTGCATGAATAAATCCAACCACCCCTATAGATTTAAGTTTCACTTTCCATAATCCGTGACCAACAGAGGAGCGGTTTGGAGGCAGGGATTTAAATCTTTAAAAAGACTCAAATTGACACGGGCAGAGTGAAAGACTGGATTTTTTTCGATCAGGTAGGGTCCAAGTGATTTCAGCCGGTTTATAGCCTATATATCGTATATACAGTGGGTACGGAAAATATTCAGACCCCCTTAAATTTTTCACTCTTTGTTATATTGCAGCCATTTGCTAAAATCATTTAAGTTCATTTTTTTTCCTCATTAATGTACACAGAGCACCCCATATTGACAGAAAAACACAGAATTGTTGACATTTTTGCAGATTTATTAAAAAAGAAAAACTGAAATATCACATGGTCCTAAGTATTCAGACCCTTTGCTGTGACACTCATATATTTAACTCAGGTCCTGTCCATTTCTTCTGATCATCCTTGAGATGGTTCTACACCTTAATTTGAGTCCAGCTGTGTTTGATTATACTGATTGGACTTGATTAGCAAAGCCACACACCTGTCTATATAAGACCTCACAGCTCACAGTGCATGTCAGAGC